>NC_053114.1:45421626-45459126 GCF_010015445.1 Perca fluviatilis | reverse complement strand
AGAGTTTTAATCACACTATAATTGACAATTTCCTTTAGACTGTTTTAAACTCAACAGCATGACTTTCTTATTCAAGTGTTTAAACAAACATTTTACAACAATGATCTACTTCAATACAACTGTCAGGTACTTTTAATTGAGTATTTTCATTTTCTCCTACTTGCCTATTGTACATTTTACTTATCTTTTTTGTATAGCTTTAGTTACTTTGCATATTCATATTAATTATCCAAAATATTATGAATAATCTGTGATGTATTAAAGTGGATAAAGATGAGAGTTTATTGATCCGGTGGTGAAATTCACAAGCTATAGCTGCCAAGTCAAACTTCCGCTGTTATTTTGGTGAAAGTAACTCAAAAGTAATGCAAAAGTAGTGTAACGCATTACAATTCAGAGACAGTAATATTGTAATATAACTAATTACTCTCAAATGACAGTAACCAGTAATCTATAATGTATTACATTTTGGAAGTAACTTGCCCAACACTGGTTATATGTCACTATTTTTGGAAGCCTACTGTATGAATGGCCAGTATGTACTTTATTTTATTAATTCATTGAAGCCTCTATGTTTACAGGCTTGTGGTGATGAGCAATGTCCTCTAGGTGCCAAAAGAAATCTGTTTGGTACTGGCAATTAATTTTTGTTTTGTAATGGTTCATGTGTGCAACAAACATCCCACTTCGTGAGAAATAAATCTTGTCAGAGAATCGTGATATCAATTCTAAGCTACAAAATCGTGATTCATATTTTTCCCCGAATCGTGCAGACCTATACTGCAGCTTCATTTTGTTTTTCACTAAATGTTTATATAAACTTGTTTTCATAATGTTTTACATCAGAAAAAAAACTGATTTCAGCCAAACTGCCCCAAAATAACGTGGAACCTGTACAACATTGTAACATATTATTGACTTTCATTCCAAACATTTTCTATCTTTCTTTCGAAAAAGGCAACAAAAGTCTCTAAAATAAACGCTCCAGAAAGACGACAAAAAATTTGAAATAAATTGTCCCAAAAAAAACTCGAAAAGGCGACAAACACTTCAAACTAAATTGTCAATTTCTTTTTTGAAAAAGGTGACAAAAACTCCAAAATAAGCAACACACACACTAGAGTATGGATGGGGCCACATTTGTCTGTCCGAGCCCAACATCGTTAAAATCTCATTTTCTTCTCAAACTAATGAAGCTCATTAACACGTCATTAACCCAATCACTACTCATTCTTAAATCAAATCAGCTCTTCAAGAAGTGACGCTGTCAGTTAAACCAATCAGACTTGGCCACGAGATTCAAGGGCCAATCACAGCCTTACAACTCTGCTTTAAATCTGTTCTCTCCCTGTGCTGTCAGCTGTCGTTTCAGGCAAAGCTCTCGACCCTCCTCCTCCCCTGCCTCCTCCGATCGTTGGGTTTCTCCCGGCTGACCGCTCCGTTGCCTCTTCGGTCCGGTCTCTGGTCTCTGGTCTCTGGTCTCTGGTCCCTGGTCTCTGGTCTCTGGTCTCTGGTCTCTGGTCCCTCGTCCCTGGTCTCTGGTCTCTGGTCTCTTCGCCGCCGCCACCAGTGTCTGGGCTCCATTGGGGGGTTATGTTCCTATTCCCTACCCCTTTAAGAAGATAATTCGATGGAGTCCTATCTCCAAAAGACTTTGTACATTCAATATCGTACAGTTGTCCAATAAATATCTTTGCATATCTGCAAACGAAGTCTCTCCTGATTGAAATGACACATGTAGGCTAGGTTTGTTTATGTGAAAGCTTTTATTAAGCGACTGTAGGAAGGCATTCGGAAATGTCAACAGATGAGGTCATCAGCTCACACTGGGCAACAAGCGCACGTTAATCAGCTGTTCAAATGTTCAGTGTGTTAACCTCTCCTGATCGCTTCGTTTCTGACCGTGGTCAGAAAACCAGGAGAGACTGGTTACCTCCAGGACCCTCGCTGTAACATGAATAACTCGCATCTACACGTCTGCTTCCTCTTTCTCTATCTCTCTTCTGACCAGCTTCCACACACACACACACACACACACACACACACACACACACACACACAGAGACAGACGCACACACACACACACAGAGACAGACACACACACACAGAGAGAGACAGACGACACACACACACACACACACACACACACAGAGAGACAGACACACACAGAGAGAGACAGACGCACACACACACACACACACACACACACACACAGAGACAGACGCACACACACACACACACACACACACAGAGAGACAGACGCACACACACACACACAAGAGACAGACACACACACAGAGAGAGACAGACGACACACACACACACACACACACACACACACACACACACAGAGAGACAGACGCACACACACACACACACACACACACAGAGAGACAGACACACACACAGAGAGAGACAGACACACCCACACTCTTTACAATCTAGGTAGGGCAGATCTCAGAAATTGTATACATTGTACGTCTGCTACTTCATCACTAAATTCTCTTCTGAGACTTTTTTGGCTAATTGTTCAGAACAGAATTGAATTTCTCATTCACTTCATCAAATTGCAAATGTCTCAGTACATCTTTGCAAATGATTAAGTACAGGTAGCCTACATTTAGCACAATTTCCCAGTGACTAGATCTTGTTGATCTAAACTGATTGTTGATTCTCAGCCTAATGGTTGTTCTCTCCAAAACGTGTCAGCGTCATTTCCTTGTATAAGTCATCACATGCACAATAGTCTGTTCAATTGTCAAAATTAGTCAAGAACATAATACCATGAATACCATATATGAATCTCTTGGAACATTTGATAAATTGACTACAGCAATTGACAGTCAGGTGAAACTAGAACTTGACTAACGAAGGAGGAGCTTCACACATCTCAGATGACCAATCAAACAGTATGTTTAGTTACCTGACAGGTGCTGTCCATGATTGTGAATGCTGTCAAACATGTATATACAGAGCTTGACCATGCAGGACCAGTACAATTTCTCAACATGGAGGCACCTGGCCAAGTAAATGAACAAGGGCAACTGCCTGCTCGATGAAGAGGAGGAGGAGTAAGGGTGCGTGGTGGTGGAATAAGGAGAAGAGGCCTAGGAGCACGAAGACACCACGCTGTCCCGGATGAAATTCGGGCCACAATTATAGACCATGTCATCAACCATGGCCTCACAGTGGCGGAGGCAGGTCGCTGAGTGCAGCCTAATGGGTCTCGCTCTACGGTCTCCTCCATCATCCAAACCTTTCACAGGGAAAACAGGTATGTAGTCAGTCAATGATGGAATTATATCTTGTATAGGACAGGACACATAGAGCATAGAGCAAGAAATATATTTATTTACTCATTTACCTATTTATTTATTTAGTGTGTGTGTGTGTGTGTGTGTGTGTGTGTGTGTGTGTGTGTGTGTGTGTGTGTGTGTGTGATAGGCCTACAGTAATAGCTTACCTCAATGTGATGTTATGATACTAAAAATGACAAGAAAAATATTGTAGAAAATAAAACTATGGAATAGTTTATGTTCTACAGTATTGATGATACAGTTTACAGTAGTATTCCAGTCACTGCTGAGTGATGCATTAGATTTGTGGTAAAGTTACTGTAAGTAAAACAACAATACAATTACATTGGTAACTCATTCTGTAAGGAATACATAAGGTATACATTACGAATGGAGTGTTGTCCTTTGAATTCTATGTCTAGGATTGGACGACAACCTTGCACGGTGGCAGAGGAAAACTTCTCAATGAACAACAAGAACAAGAGAGAGCGAGGGGGCAATATATCTATGTGTGCTGCCATTTCTGAGAATGGTGTGGCCAGTCACATCCCCAGTCTTGGCCCATACATTACACAGAAGCTCCTCATCTTCTTGGACCGCCTTCATTTTGATTTGATCCCTAAAAATGAGAGAGGTCTCGTAGGGCCTCACCTAGCACAATATGTCATTGTATGGGACAATGTGAATTTCCACCGTGGCCCGCTCATCAGGGCCTGGTTCACTACTCCTCCAAGGATGGTCATGGTGTTCCTACCACCTTACTCTCCTTTCCTCAATCCTATTGAGGAGTATTTCTCCGCTTGGAGGTGGAGAGTGTGATCAGAGGTCCCTGCTCCATGCAATGGTCGCTGCGTGGGAGGACATGCACGCCATTTCTTCCCTCGTTGCATCGCAAGGGAGAATATACGCTGTGATGTGGACGAGAATCTGTGGCCAGACAGACAGCAGCGTGGGGATGGCCAGGGGGGTGAGGACGGTGGCCAGGAGAGGGAGGGTGAGGACAGTGACCAGTGAAGAACTGTTAGTTGTGAAACTCCAGCTTTATTTACAGCCCTGTAGGCTACATATCATTTTCCTTGTTTTGTGTGTTTATATTACAGTATATTATGCTGTATACATTTTCTTTTTACTCTGATGTATGGAAATTACTGTATGTGTGTGAATAAAAATGGTTACAATTTCCTTGGCAGTATGAGTGCAATGTGTGATGTCAAACCTTGGAGGCTACTCTTACCCTAAAATCCTATTTATTCTTTTAGTTTTATACACAATTTTATTCTGTTAGCTAGACAAAAAACAGTACAGTAACCAGTGTTGTTGTGGCTATATTGCATGTCCTTAATTAATGTCGTTGCAGCTTGTTTAGCTCTACGAATGGAGACGTTCCTTCTGCAGTAAGGAGTTTAACCAGGTGTGACGCATGTCTCCATATATGGACGTACCCTGTTGAAGTGGGCGTGGCCTAATGGGATTCCCCAGGATAAAGGAACTAGTGACGCGTCGCGCGGGAGCGCACAAACAGACTCCATACTGCCTTTGTTCCCAGTCCCCTTTCCCTGCACTTATTAGAATTGTAAAGTAATAGGCAATAAAATGATTTCATGCATCAAGAAAACTCTTCTCATGGGAATCTTTACTTGTACTTAACAAGTGTCAATGAAGGACTGGGCTAAGGCTGGAAAGTGGACATGAGGGACATTTCAATGGTCCTCTGCCATAGTGACAAAACATCTCAACATTTTGACTTGCAGTGCTTACACAATGCCAAAGGGACGAAGCATTTTGGGGGCACTGACTATTTAAATGAGAAAGAGATTTAGTTTTGACACATGATTGAACTGTTTTGGGAGAGATATGAGCTTTTGCAGGTGAACCATCCAGGTTATTTTGGCAAAAGCACCAAGAGTGTTGAGAACGTCCGGTCTGTTTCAAGAAATGAGCCAAAGCGATTGAGAAGGATCTTTGTCATTTTGGTGGCACTGACTCTTTATATGGTAAAGGAATTTAGTTTTGAAACATGAGTGAACAGGTTTGGGAGAAATATGAGCTTTTGCAAGTGAGCTATAATGTTGTGCTGAACTGTAAGACTGTTTTGCCAAATGATCTTAGAGTTTTGAGAATGTAATTTCTGTTTCAAGAAATGAGCCAAACCAATGGGGAAAAACTGTAAAACAACGGCATCTAATAGCCGTGCTCAGGCCCTAATAATAACCTTGATAAGCAGCTAATAGACCGTTTGAATTTAGGTGGTGTTCCCCTTTAAATAGATTCAGATAGAGTCATGTTTACCTGGCTGAGGGTGAACTCAGAGTCTCATTCCCAGTCCATCGGATCCCCCTGGTCCTGGTCCTGAAGATCCACAACACACAAGTTCAGAAGGTAACAACACAGATGAAATGTTCATGCATTGCATATTTAAACTGTAGTACACCTGATACAGCCTGTTCTCATGAAGTATTCCTACATATCGCTGTGACGGGTTAGGCTCTGTAATATGTATTCTAGTATTTATTAGTGTCAGCAGCACGTTGTACAGGAGTTCAGGTCCTGAAGAAAACACAAGACTTTGACCCAGGAAACAGGTGATGGGAAATGACAAAAAGATGATGTTATTTTAAAATGTTCTGATCATTACTTGAACCGAGTCCTACTGTGATGTAAATGCTTACAGGGTCTCAGGAAGCTTTCACAGCCACTATTCACAAGACAATAACACACTTTCTGACTCCACTAGATTTTTACCTGGCTGTGAATAGGCTCTGGAGGGTCCACCTCCATAGGAGAGACATCACCATCACCACCAGCGGTGGCAGAATTAGCGGTAGGGGGGGCGGCATTAGCGGGGGTGGGGGCGGCAGTCGGGGTGGCAGCAGCATCATCACCAGCAGCTACAGCAGCTGTCCTCTGGCTGGAATCCTGCAGCAAAACACACACAATTAAAACTATAAGTTAAAAAATATGTTTAGGATACAAGAACTTTATTGTTATTATGTAAACTTAACGAAATTGCAATTGCATCAGCTTCAAATGAAGCATAGTATGAAGGACTTCACACATTTACAGAGAAACACAGATGAGATGAGAGAGAAGAAACATCAGAAACTAATTAATATGAGGAATATCCAGCTGTGTAGTGGAGGGTAGATGCGGGTATCTCAGTTTACACACACACACACACACACACACACACACACACACACACACACACACCACACACACACACACACACACACACACACTTGCACATTTCACTTGCCAGTGACGGAACAGCGTTCTGAGACAGCTGTGCCGTGATTGGATTTCATTAGGGCGCCCTCCCCCCCCCCCCCGGCTCAAATGTCAAACTCTGCCTATGCCAGTCCTACTGTGATGTAAATGCATCATGTCACAGGGTCTCAGGAAGCTTTCACAGCCACTATTCACAAGACAATAACCCACTTTCTGACTTCATTAGTATATATTTACCTGGCTGTGAATAGTCTCTGGAGGATCCACCTCCATAGGAGAGACATCACCACCAGCGGCGGCAGCATTAGCGGGGGTGGGGGCGGCATTAGCGGTGGTGGGGGCAGCATTAGCGGGGGTGGGGGCGGCATTAGCGGTGGTGGGGGCGGCATTAGCGGTGGTGGGGGCGGCAGTCGGGGTGGCAGCAGCATCATCACCAGCAGCTACAGCAGCTGTCCTCTGGCTGGAATCCTGCAGCAAAACACACACAATTAAAACTATAAGTTAAAAAATATGTTTAAGATTCAAGAACTTTATTGTTATTATGTAAATATATACAATTGTATCAGCTTCAAATGAAGCATAGTATGAAAGACTTCACACATTTACAGAGAAGCACAGATGAGATGAAAGAGAAGAAACATCAGAAACTAATTAATATGAGGAATATCCAGCTGTGTAGTGGAGGAATCTTCATTCATGCAGACACACCTTTATATCTTCCAGTCACACACACACATACACACACTTAAATGATACTACAGTCGATGGTTTCAACTCCTCCACCGACACATTAGCTTTTTAGAAAATAAGTTTCTTAAAGTCCACATGAGGCTCAGGGTCCTCCATCTTACGTCCAACACGTCTCCAGTAACAGCCAAAACAGCCACATATTATATTAAAAATAGTCTAGTTGCACATGTTGTAACCCATAGATCTACTACAGCACATACACAACATGTTTGGAAGACAACATGTTTGGACGAAGAATGCTAACGCATATTAGCACACAACAACAACAACAATAGCACATGGACGCAGTAGCAGCACGCGGAGATCGTTCAACAGTTTACATAAGTACATGCAGGAACTTCTCCGACTACTGACCAACAAAACTGAATCCCTCTATTATTGTTCATTATTAAAACAATTCCTCACCAATGAAGAGGTCGAGGAAGATGCCATTTTACTCTGTCATCGTGACTTCCGTAAACCTTACGCGTAACCGAAGACGCATGCGCAGTGCGTCATAACCGATGCATTGTGGGTACAGGCTATACGTAGAAACCTAAAGAAGTCTTTTCCACCTGTAACATCTCACAATAAACTAAACCTAAACCTGATCTGCAATATGAAACATGAATGTTGGGTACGGTAGATGCTGTTTTCACAAACTATCGTCTGTTGGGAAATTTAAATCTAGTGCCGTCGTGGCAGGGTTGGCTCAGTGGGAAGAGCAGGCGCACATATACAGAGAGGTTTAAGGCTCGACGCAGAGGTCCAGGGGTTTGAATCTGACCTCTGATGATTTCCTGCATCTCTTCCCCCCTCTCTCAACTAGCTGTCCTGTCAAATTAAAGGTGGAAAAGCCCCCCAAAAAAAATCTAAAAAATAAAATCTAGTGCCGTCGTGGCTCAGCTTTTAGAAGGGTTCTTTAGAAACCTACCTGTCCTCCTCCTGAGGGCCGTGGCGATCATTCAGACGGTTCCTCGGCCCGTGTTAATCCACAATCTCTGAGAGAAAAGACAGAAATATACCGTCCACTGTCCATCAGACGTGTAATGAAGAACAGGAAGCAACATCCGCAACAACAGGCTCCCTCTGTATGAATTTGCAAAGTCAAATCATGATGCCACTCCTTATTATAGACCTACCTACAAACCAGCTCACCTGGTTACCTGGGCAGGGAGGGTTTGCTCATCTTTTCAGTTTACAGACAAGTAATCATCACAACAAGAAGAACTGGTATCTGTAGGGAACATTCATATTACTGGTGAATCATTTCTGTGTAAGTAGTTTTCCTGAATTGTCTTCAAAGGTGGAGATAGAAACTTTATTTCCCCCAAAACAGGGAGACTCAGGTGATCCCAAAAGTGAGTACACCCCTCACATTTTAGTAAATATTTCATTATATTTTTTAATGGGACAACACTGAAGAAATTACACTTTGCTACAATGTAAAGTATTAAGTGTACAGCTTGTATAACAGTGTAAATGTGCTGTCCCCTCAAAATAACTCAACACACAGCCATTAATGTCTAAACCACTGGCAACTAAAGTCACTACACCCCTATGTTAAATTCCCATAGAGGCAGGCAGACTTTTATTTTGAAAGGCCAGTTATTTCATGGATCCAGGATACTATGCATCCTGATAAAGTTCCCTTGGCCCCCCCCCATCATCACATACCCTTCACCATACCTAGAGATTAACATGGTTTTATGTTTTAGTAGTTAGCTTAATAGCTGGTTTGATTTACATTGAGAGATGATTTTATGGAAAGTACCCCATGCTTAATGTTTAATGTGAATAAAATAGCCTTGAACAGCCTACTTACTACGTTCCTGTCACTACCAGATGTGACTGTGAGTTGAGGGCAGATCCTAACTTACAGCAGGCGGTGGACCAAACCACTGTGAGGCAAGGGAGGGGGGACTCAAAATGTTTCTAAACTTAAAAAGTAGTGGTGTGCGATACTGCAAAATTTGTGATCAATCCGATACCAAGTAAATACAGGACCAGTATCGCCAATACCGATACCATACCGATACTTTTTAATAATTAAGGTGGATGCATCATCAAATTGCTAAATCTGAATGAATTCTCATGACCTTGAAGTGGTTTTGTGATTTTTCCTTTGGATTATTAATAAGTTAAAACGCAGGACAGACTTTTCATATGCTTGTATACTTGTGTTGTGTTAACACTGTATCTTGCAGCCTTTTTACAAATTATACAGCTTGCCTTTGTTTCATTTTTGGCCTTAAAATATAGCCACACAGCGCTCCTCTTCCATTTCTTCTGCTCCGTCTCTGTGCTGCTTGTGTGTGTGTGTGTGTCTGTGTGTGTCTGTGTGTGTCTGTGTGTGTGTGTGTGTGTGTGTGTGTGTGTGTGTGTGTGTGTCTGTGTGTGTCTGTGTGTGTCTGTGTGTGTGTGTGTGTGTGTGTGTGTGTGTGTGTGTGTGTGTGTGTGTGTGTGTGTGTGTGCTGCTGGCTGCTTGCTTGTTTGCCAGGTGCCGCTGAGTCACGTGACGGTACAACATCAAATCACAAGAGGGGGGGGGAGGAGGACCAAAGTGTGCCTGCTCTGCGCTGGGACAGGAGCAGCACTTAAAAGCAGCAGCAATGATTATAAATATGGTGGATATATTAATTATAAAAATTTAACGTACAACGAAGGAACTCTGTTCCTGAAATTTAAAAAAAAATAAGAACCTCTCGGAGAGCATTCGCGATATGAGATGGCTGATGTCGGTAAATAGACTTGCTGTTAGAGCCGTAGTCTCATGGAGCTGTTATGTAACAACAAAAAAATGTCCCATGATTTACTGCGAAGAAGATGAGACTCAACAGCATCTCTTAATGGACTGCTATAGATCTAAAGAAGTCTGGGAAAAGTTAAAAGTGTATAGTGTAAATATTGAGCTTTCTTATAAATCTGTTATGTACTGTATTATTGATGAGATTCTATCAGAGAATCAAAAAGAACTGTTACAAATAATCATATGTATTGTATGCATCAAGCTGTGGAAAACACGATGCTGTATGATTATACAACAGACTGTCATTAACAGTGACGATGTGTGCAAACAAGTTCTCACTGAGCTCAGGAGAAGAAGAACCATGGATAAAAAACAGCTCCTTCCTTGGGACACCTTGAACTTGTGAACTTTAGCACCTTATGAAAGACTCTTGATGCACTTTATGAAATACTCCATGCACTTTATAAAATACTCCATGCACTTTATAAAATACTCCATGCACTTTACAAAAGACTATATGCACTTTATGAGACTCTCCATACTCTAGACACACTTTAAGCTCAATTTGCACATTTGTTTTACTAGTTAAATTTTTGTAATTGTTGTATTGTTTATATTGATTGTTTTTTGCTTATTGTATGTTTAAATGTATAGCCTATAATTTGTAATTTGTAAATCTTAAATAAAGCTCTTTAAAAAAAAAAAAAAACAGCAGCACATAACACAGACCCAGACAGCCAGGTCGCCTCTCTGATGAAACCGCAGCGGTGCCTCCTGGAGAGAAACTGAAACTAAAGGATCCATCTCGTTACACTGGTATTGATCAAAATCAATACCAACGTTGGTATCGATACTATCGATATTTGGATCGATCCGCCCACCACTATTAAAAAGCGTTTTTGGGGGTTTATATTGTTTTACTACTTACACAGATATTTTAAGTATTTATCATTATGTTATTTAAAATACACAGCATTGTTTTTAATGATATTTCTGGGGGACAACCCTGACAGTCCTGACCCCCCCGGGATTTATGCCTATGGACGGGGATGCTGTTCGGCTTTTGACAAGTAAAGACGGTGTAGCGTATTTGTAGCGATGGTGCGTTGCTGTGTGGACAGGAATCCGCTGACACTGTTTCTTGATTATAAAGGTTTATTTACATCAAAGAATTTAGCATCAATTTACAAGCTTCTGCAGAAGCCCGGAGAGCAACAGTTTTCCCAATTCTCCAATAGTCACTCTGAGGTTCTGCTGTTAACACATGGTATATCTATACTTCATAACTTAGGGTGGGATCAATAATTGAGCAATGGCTACAAGCCAACAGGCCTTCTTTTCAACATCTCGGGGGCCCCATTGATAACACTTTCCAGATGTTTCCAGAGAGGTGTCCTCTGAAAGTAGGTTAAGGTTCATCCGGCATATAGATAGTATAGTCCATCATGCATATAGGTAATTCAGATATAACTTAATTACAAGTTATCGAATGTGAAGAATAAAATAGGATGTTAATACACTTCAACAGCTAGCTAGCTAACGCTACGCCGACGTTTTGCTAACGTTAGTGCAACAACTTTAGCCTAGCCTGCTAGGTAAATATTACGACTGCCTTCGGAGTTTCCTATATCTGCGTCCACGTTGTCAACATAAGACCTGTGCTCCTTTTGTACCATCATTTTATTGAATGAAATATTAAGCTTCGCTCCTACGTGATGGGTGGGTTTTTCTTACGTTACACACAAAGCTAACTGGCTATAGTTAGCCTGTACATTTGCTAGCGGAATAAGCTAACGTTGCGTAGCCAGCCAGCAACTGTGTGTGTCTCTGTGTGTGTGTGTGTGTGTGTGTCCAGGGCTCTCAAGTTTTGAAGACAGGCAAGAGTGACACCTTTGACCCACTGAGGAGGGAGGGGGGGGGGATACACGGGTTGGATGGGTCGTGGGAATGGGGGTGTTTCATTAATAATATTATGTGTTTTGTTATTAATAATTACTCAGACTTGCAGAAGAAAAGATTTCACACATGGCACTGACAATTCAACCAAATACAAAGTATTTATTCAACTTCCACAGGTGTGAGAGAGAGAGAGAGAGAGAGAGAGAGAGAGAGAGAGAGAGAGAGAGATTATGACTTGTGTTGTTTATTGTAAGTGTTTGTTGCCTTTTTGGACTCCTTTATCATTTGTGGTGTTGGCTCCCATTTGAAACAGTTTGGCTCAAGCCCAGCCATTTTAAGGGTCATGATTGAGGACAATGTCCCGTCCAGAGACAAGCTGTTTCGTGTTGAGGTTTTGTTCAAACCGACCATCTCGGCATCAGCATTAGAATGTGGAAGCACTAAAACCAAGGCTGCTATCTTTGATAGCCTCCTGAATTGGTTCAAGCCAGTCACCTTTGAAAAAAAGGAACCAGGGGCCTCTATTACTCAAATGTTTTCCTTTCATCGTAATTAATAATGAGCAAGTCATGTTGTGTGCAAAATATTTCTTACCTTGTTCTTTGTTGAGGACACTCTTCCCCAAAACTCAACATCAACATCAAAGACCGTTGGGTCCTGGGGCATGGGAATGTCCATGACTTGGTACTCCATAAACTCCTCACTTACTTGGTGCTGTTCCTTTGGGTCATGAAAAGGAAGGAGTTCCTGAAATCTTAAAAAGAGCACATGTGTACAAGACTGATTAGAATACAGTGAGAGACAGATTTGTTTTGTGATCATGACTTTAAACTTAAAAATATATAATCATGTGAAAACCCTTGCCTGTCTACAAAGTATGGGCCATCTTCAAGCCCACACTCAGCTCTCAGCTGCACATCAATAAATCTTGCATGCTTCAGGAGAGCATCTTTCAACGGGAGTTTATCCATGGCGTACTCCACAGCTCCGACCAAGAAGGCCAGTGCTGCCTGCTGGAACTGTTGAGCTTTCTGTGGTGTGACCTCGCCAGCCTCGAGGAGCCTGTTGAGCGTACTCTGGTGGTGAAACCCACATTGAGTTTTTCTCCTATCAGTGAGACAGAAGACATAGAGAAAAATAGTCAAATACAGGCATTTTATAGGATATCTCTGGGTTATACAAGTTTATTGTCATATACTCATAAATAACATTTATCAGTCATGAAATTTGTTGTGCTCAAAGTAATCTCAACTTTACAGAATAACATTTAAATAGAAAGTAAATAAATAGTAGAGGTAAAATAAAAAAGGATTAATTTAAGTTAAAGGATTAATTCTAAAAAGTGTGCCGTTTAGGAGAGTGAAGATGGTTGAGTAGAGTTCAACATCCTGATGGCTTGAAGATAGAAGCTATCTCTGAATCTACTAGTGCTGTTTCTGATGCTCTTATATCTTCTACCAGATGGCAGAGGGGTGAATATATTGTGACTAGGATACCATACATTTTACAATTTTTTTATCCATTTTCCTTCATCAGAAAGACCTCTCAATCCATAGAAAAGGTGTAAGCATACAGGTGTATCTGCCAATGTGACTTCAAGCATTACCTGGCAGTTGGTGCAGTGGGTCCTTGTAGGGGATGTCATGGACTTCTCCTCGTAGTGCTGCTGGTGTCATGAACCTCGAACGGAGTTTCTTGATGAATTTCGTCATCTGCAAAATGTAATGTCATAAAAGATTCAAATGCATTATTAATGCAATCGCTACTCAGTTCAATGACTATGAGTATATTTAAGTTTAGATAATTAAGTTATTTTTTCACTCTGTACAAGTCATTTATCAAGGGACACATGTAGTGCACAGAATCAACAAATATGTCAGCTGTTTTGAAATTAGATAGCTTAATTATCTTTCTTGACAAAGTAACACAACCTATATTTCACAGGGGTGTTGCACTTAAGAAATGAGACATCAAAACCAGCCAAAACTAGCCCATTAACCTCTTCATACAGCTGGAGTATGGAGGCCTTTTCTCTCTGGAGAAGGAGGTTCAGTGTAGAGAACACTGGGAATGTGGCCTGAAGGAACAGAAGGCAGACTTCCTCCTGAACCTTGGTTGTTTCTCATCTGCAAATAGACAGGTAGTTGGTATTGGGTGTCTCATAACTATCTTGAACTAGTGCCAATATAATGTTTGACTTACGTAAAGATTTGAAGTAGCTGGTGAGTGGGCCATACCGCTGCAGAATGCGGGTGATGCACATCTCCAAACTCAGCCACCTCACAGAAATGTACAGCAGCATTTCCATATAATCACTGCCATGGAGTTCACAAAATTCTGGTAAAATATGTAAGAAAAAAAAGTTAACCCAACTTTTCCTCAGTTTGGGTGTATAACACTGGAGCTAATTTAATTACAAACCTTTCAAGTAACCTTTACGGTTTGTGCTGCCCTTGAACCAGTATCCAACGTCAACCACAAGGTCCTCAGTGTCAAATCCAGATATCTGCAGAACATGACATGAGCGCAAAGATGTATTAATTATGTCATTATACAGCAAATTATTTACTTCACCTTAGCTTAACAGATATTTAATGGAAAGCAAACATGTTGAAACTTACTTCCAAAAACATCTTCTCTGCATGTTTGGCAGTGTTATGGATTATACGGCAGGGGCATCCATGAATGTAAATGCTGGGATTTTCCATAAGCATTTTTGCCGCAATTGAATTTTTGGCTCCAATCTTAACTGGGGCATTGTCAACTGACAGGCCGACACAATTTTTCCATGGTATGTTATGCTCTATCAGGACGTCGTTGATTTTTTTTTTCATCAGCTGTGCCACAGCTTCTTCCACTTGTGGTGCACATGTCAAGAAATCTGTGCACAACTTTGGTGGTATCAAATACCCTTACAGTTAAGGGCTTCATCTTCTCTAGTCCTGTAACAATATGGTACATACTGTAACTAACTCTGCATGCATGTATTATTTCAGTGTGTATGACATGAACATGAGGAAATGGAAACAGGCAATTTAGCTGTCAAAGGTATACCTGTGTCATTTGAGCCATCCGTGACCAGTGTGAAGGGATTTTCCCTCATCTTCATCACCAGCTCATTCCTATAATGTGGTGCAACCGCTTGATTAATGATGGACGTAGTTTTTGTGCTGGCACTCTTGAAATTTTGAGCTGTGGGAGAGTCTTTAAAGCATTCCCTGTCCAAGGGGCTGAAATGGTCAGCCACAGCAAATGAAACATTGTGTTGAACCATTGCTACGGCAACTTTCACCTCGGCTCTCCTTGTCTACAACAGAAACAAATGAAAAAAGATATAGCTATGATGAATACAAATTTGAATGTTAACACTGATTTAACCATGTCGATTAAAATCTATGAATTTTAGTAACAATAAAAATACATTACAGAGCAGTATTCTGTCCATGTCATGGATGAATGTCTCACGTATGCCATAAACATAGAATTGGTTGTATTATTTAGGAAAAATGATATTCATGAACACTGTAATCAACCTTTTGGATTTAATGTGCTATGTACCTTGAGCTTTTGCACACTCATGTCTGCAGTCACTGGCAAGTAAAAGTTTTTGACTGTGCTGGTTGACTTCAGGGCCTGCTGTTTGGCCTGATGCCCCTTACTTTCTATGTGCCTCGTCACATCCCGCTCACCTTGATGGGCACAGGAGTTCTCTTGGCAGCAGATAGAGCACCAGTAATAGGAGCTGGTGCTCCCTACAGTAATAAATGGCCATTTAGAGGTCCATTCATTATTAAAAGAGCTCTTGTAGGTGGCTGCTCCTGGTACTTTTCTCCCTTTTGTTTTGATGGTCTCTTCTGACACCCTAGCCATCTCCTCCACTGTCTCTTCCTCTTCCACCTGCACCGTCTCTTCCTCTTCCACCTGCACCGTCTCTTCCTCTTCCTCCTGCACCATCTCCTCCTGTGTCTCCTCCTCTAATGGGCCTACCCTTTTCGCCCCCTTCTCTTGGCCAGCATCCTCTAACCTGGCCTTTTTAGGGGGTTTTCCTCTCAGGCTGAATGAGAGGATGCTTAATTGCTTTTTACCTGACATCTTTGAAAGACAGATGCATTGATTAATTGATTAATGCATCCAAGGACAGGATATAATTATAAAATATGACATGATTTTAAAGGTGACCTATAACATCGACTATGCAATACACTTTAATTTATTTAGTGCTAATAACATTATTAAGCCTATTTGGAGAGAGAGAGAGATGTTTATAATGTGACAATATGTCAGTCATTGTGTTATAACGAAAATATGACTAGGCCTTGACTACTTGTTCTGAGCACGTGTTGTCAGGGAAGAGGCTGTAAAAATGTTGGCTAAGTTACAGACACTCATGAAAAACTGATGCTAATTATCTGGGAAACATTCTCTAACAGCAGTCAAGTTGTGACAAGTTGTGAATTTGTTATAAGATTAAAACAGGAGATGACTTACTCTGTGCGCATGCTCATAGCTCCGGTGGTTTCCTCTGCGGCTGAACGAAACTCTGGAAGATGTTGTAGCAGAATGACGTAAACAATTCCAGGATATGCTTTTTTTTCATTGGTTGTTGCGTTAAATGTTACCCAGATACAATAGTGCTTTTTTTTTCTGATTGGCTATTGTGTAGCCCCTTTCTTTTTTTTAATTGGCTGATAAGTGGCAGGCTCGACTAAGAAGGAGAGGGGGAGAAGCGCTTGATTCCTGCGGCTCCACAGCGAGAGCGGCGCGGCCAGGGCGCTGGGGCATATTCATTTATTATAAATACTTTCTCCGCGTGAGAAATACAATGTGTGGCGGGAGTGCGTGACAAAAGACCGAAATGAGTGACTGTGTAATCATGCTCAATGCGTAACACTTGAGAGCCCTGTGTCTCTCTCTCTCTCTCTGTGTGTGTGTGTGTAAATGTCTCTGTGTGTGTGTGTGTGTGTGTGTGTGTGTGTGTGTGTGTGTGTGTGTGTGTGTCTATGTGGAAGCTGGTCAGAAGAGTGGAGCAGAGTTATTCATGTTACAGCGTGGGTAACCTGCAGGTAACCAGTCTCTCCTGGTTTTCTGACCACAGTCGTTAACGAAGTGATCAGGAGAGGTTAACACATTGAACATTTTAACAGCTGATTAATTTGATTAACAGCTGATTAACGTGCGCTTCTTGCCCCGTGTGAGCTGATGTGCTCATCTGTTGAAATTTCTGAATGCCTTCCTACAGCTGTTTAATAAAAAAGCTCTTTCCACACAACCAAACGTAGCCTACATGTGTCATTAGTGTCGGGCCCGATCCGGACTCTACCGTTGAAACAGACGACAAAAACTTTGAAATAAATTGTCCCAAAAAAAGACTCAAAAAGGCGACAAACATGTCAAACTAATAAATTGTCAATTTCTTTTTTGAAAAAGGTGACAAAAAGTTAAAAAAAAAAGCTGCAAAAATGTGCTGTGATCCGTTCAACATCCTCTGATCTTAAGTATTAGTTCAAATAATTCATCACTTCTGCTTTTTTTTTTTACTTAAAAATAAGGTGTAATGTCATTTAAATTAGGTTTATTATTGGCCATGGATTTAAAAAAAGCAACAAAAACGTTTAAAAAAAGTGCCAAAAGCATCGAAAGAAAATAGTTGGTGAGTTAACAGGTGTTTAAAACAAGACACAACGACACAAATATATCGTAGAAAATGACTTCTTTATTTAAATGTATTTTATACAAGTCTTCCACAAACCGAGGGGAACCCCTCCAGGATAACTGCCTGAAATCTCTCTCTCCCTCTCTCTCTCTCTCTCTCTCTCCCTCTCTCTCTCTCTCCCCTCTCTCCCTCTCTCTCTCCTCTCTCTCTCTCCTCTCTCCTCTCCCTCTCTCCCTCTCCTCTCTCTCTCCCCTCCTCTCCTCTCTCTCTCTCTCTCTCTCCCTCCCCTCCTCTCCCTCCTCTCTCTCTCTCTCCCTCTCTCTCTCTCTCTCTCTCCTCCTCTTCTCTCTCTCTCTGTCCTCTCTCCCTTCTCTCTCTCTCTCCTCCCTCCCCCCCCCCCCTCTCTCTCCTCCCCTCCCCCTCTCTCTCTCTCTCTCCCCCCCCCCCTCCCCCTCCCTCTCCCCTCCTCCCCCCCCTCTCCCCCCTCCCTCTCCTCTCCCTCTCCCCCCCTCCCCTCTCCCTCCCTCTCTCTCCCCTCTCCTCCTCCTCTCCCTCTCTCTCCCCTCCCTCTCCCCTCTCTCCTCTCTCTCCCTCTCCTCTCTCTCTCTCTCTCTCTCTCTCCCTCTCTCCCTCCCTCTCCCTCTCTCTCTCTCTCTCTCTCTCTCTCCTCCCTCTCCCTCTCTCTCTCCCTCTCCCTCTCTCTCTCCCTCCTTCTGGAAATTACAACAACCTTGACGCTGAAAATGTTTAGGAGACGATGCAGACGGTGCAACAAGTCAGGTCTGCTCGGTTCTTTCAGGGAATGACATAGGGCTGCTCGATTATGGAAAAAAATATAAAATATAATCGCCCAGAAACCCTCTTTCAAATACCTGATCCCTTTGCCAAACATGTGCACCCAAGTCTCCCTGAAACCTCAGAGAAAACACAGACTTTCAGTCCAAAGAGAAGTCTTCATCTGATATCGCCTCTCCGTCTCGTTCCTCAGAGTCTCTGCGAGCGCTCGGGGTTGCCGGAGGCGGCAGCGTTTCGGGGCGCCCGTCCTCCACCGTGACGCCCGGATCGGCTTCTTTGAGTTGCGCGTCAAACGCCAGGCTGCCCAGTTCGGCGGCGATGTCGAGCTCCGGCGGCGCCGGCGCCAACGTCTCTCTCTGCGGCAGCACGAAGTCCAGCGGCTGCAGGACGGCGGCGAGGTCGATGCGGCCCAGACCGCCGTAGCGGTGCAGCTGAGTCGCAGGAACTCCTGCAGAGACACACAGAGTTCAGGCGCTGTGCAACATGGCCCAGTAACTATAGCAACCTAGGGTTAACTTTGGGGAACTGGCGAGATAGTTGGACTTGGAGAAGAAAAAAAGTCCTTGAAATGGGCGACAAAAACGCTCCCCAAAGGCATCCAAAAAAACCTTGAAAAAGTCGACAGATATGTCAAAAAAGGCGACAAAAATAAGCTAAACTAAAATGTTAAAAAAAATAAAAACTTGAAAAAGGCAACAAAAATCTCGAAAGAACGCTCCAGAAAGACGATAAAAACGTTGAAATAAATTGTCCAGAAAAAACCTTGAAAAAGGCAAGAAATAGGTCAAATCTTTTTTCTAACTCTCTTTTGAAAAAGGTGACAAAAATGTCGAAAAAATGCTCCAGAAAGAAAACAAAAATGTTGAAAAAATTATCCCAAAAACCTTCTAAACAGGCAACAAAAACTTTAAAAAAATGTAAAAAAAAAGAATAAAAAAACCTGAAAAAGGTGACAAAAATGTCGAAAAAATGCTCCAGAAAGAAAACAAAAATGTTGAAAAAATGATCCCAAAAACCTTTTAAACAGGCAACAAAAACTTTAAAAAAATGTAAAAAAAAAGAATAAAAAAACTTGAAAAAGGTAACAAAAATGTTGAAAGAACACTCCAGAAAGACGACAAAAACTTTAAAAGACAAAAACTTTAAAAAACTTACAAATATCATTGAAACGGGCGAAAAAAATCTCGAAAATACACTCCCAAAAGACGACAAAAACTTCCAATTAAATTGTCCAAATTTTTTTGGGGGAAAAGGCGATAAATATGTAAAAAAAATAAAAAATAAATAAATGCTCCAGAAAGACAAAAAATCATTGAAACAGGCGACAAAAACTTCTAAATAAATTGTCCAAAAAAAACTTGAAAAGCCGACAAACATGTGAAACTAAAACGTCAAAGGTGACAAAAAAGTCCCCAAATAAAAGATCTGCAAAAAAGTTATAAAAAAAATAAAATAAAATGAAAACAAAACGACAAAAATGTCATAAAAAAAGCAAAATAAACATTTTGGAAACAGCTCAGCTAATGAGAACTAACATGTCATTCACGACAGAAGCATGCCAAGAGTAGTACGCCACTGGTCTCATTTGTAGTTGAATGCAGCAAATTATATGTCAGTCCCTCCAGAAAAACCTGATTATTATCGCATAATTCAGAACATAATCAGCCAAAGTCTGCATAATTATGCGTAGGCCGCATTTTTTCAAATACGCCGCACTTTCGCCGCATAAATTGCCGATTTCCGCGCAAAATATTGTCCCATAATATATCTTGGCAGAAAGTTGAAAAATGTTGCGTTTACTTCACACAAGAGCAGCCATTTAGCCCCTGTTGCCATGGGAACGTTATGAAGTGATGTAATTACGCGACGTGAACATCATCGAAAAAGCAGGGTGTTGGAAAAAAAAAAAAAAAAAATCACTTTTCTTTTCTCTTTTTCATCAAACTGCAGTTTTTTGCAAGTTCCCACAAATTTCATCGCATAAAATTGCATAAATATCATATATAGCATATTCCCTTGCATTCTTTTTAAGAAAACGTGTCGCATAATCAAGGATTTTTGCCCCGCAACAATCACAAAAAAAAATTCTGGAAGGACTGATATTTGGATATATATATATATATATATATATATTTAGAAGGTGCTGACCGAGGATGAGGGCGAGCTGAGCCGGAGGGAACAGGACCTGCAGGCAGCGGTTGACGAACGGCAGCAGGTCGTCGGCGTACGAACAGCAGAAGTGAACAAACAGCTCCTTCTCTCGGCTGCTGAACGCCGACTCCTCGGCACGGTGAAACGCCACGATCTGACGGGTCACCTGACGGGAACAACAACAACAACAACAACAACCAATCAACACACAGGGCTGGGTAGCGTTCCACAACTCAGATAAACAATCAAATCAGAACAAAAGCACATCGTCCCGGCCGCGATAAAAAATGTCCAAAAAAGTAGTAAAAAAACCAGACAAATGACAAAAATGTCAAACAGCGACAAAACCATAAAAAAAAAATGACAAAATTGACCATAAAAAGCACATAAAAATCACGAGAAAAACGATAAAGACGTAACCTGTGTGTGTGTGTGTGTGTGTGTGTGTGTGTGTGTGTGTTTTGGCGAACGGCTCCAAATGTTCTCTATCTCAAGATGCCAGACCGATCTGCGAGTGGAAAACTGGAGCTCGCCAGATCAGGACGCTCTCACCAGGCTACGGAATCTGACGGGAGTAAACGCAAATTTCAGTTCCTCATTTCGATTCAACTTAATGTGTCGACTGAAATATTTTCCCTCTGTCCCTCTAGTCTACCGTTAGCTAGCTCCTCTCTCTGTAGTCTACCGTTAGCTAGCTCCTCTCTCTGTAGTCTACCGTTAGCTAGCTCCTCTCTCTGTAGTCTACCGTTAGCTAGCTACTCTCTCTGTAGTCTACCGTTAGCTAGCTACTCTCTCTGTAGTCTACCGTTAGCTAGCTCCTCTCTCTGTAGTCTACCGTTAGCTAGTTACTCTCTCTGTAGTCTACCGTTAGCTAGCTACTCTCTCTGTAGTCTACCGTTAGCTAGCTACTCTCTCTGTAGTCTACCGTTAGCTAGTTACTCTCTCTGTAGTCTACCGTTAGCTAGCTACTCTCTCTGTAGTCTACCGTTAGCTAGCTACTCTCTGCTTACCGTTAGCTAGTTACCTCTCTGTAGTCTGCGTTAGCTTCCTTCTCTCTCTATGTCTACCGTTAGCTAGCTACAATCTCTGTAGTCTACCGTTAGCTAGCTACTCTCTCTGTAGTCTACCGTTAGCTAGTTACTCTCTCTGTAGTCTACCGTTAGCTAGCTACTCTCTCTGTAGTCTACCGTTAGCTAGCTACTCTCTCTGTAGTCTACCGTTAGCTAGCTACTCTCTCTGTAGTCTACCGTTAGCTAGTTACTCTCTCTGTAGTCTACCGTTAGCTAGTTACTCTCTCTGTAGTCTACCGTTAGCTAGTTACTCTCTCTGTAGTCTACCGTTAGCTAGTTACTCTCTCTGTAGTCTACTGTTAGCTAGTTACTCTCTCTGTAGTCTACTGTTAGCTAGTTACTCTCTGTAGTCTACAGTTAGCTGCTCTCTTGTGAGTCTACAGTTGCTGTTACTCTCTGTAGTCTACCGTTAGCTAGTTACTCTCTCTGTAGTCTACCGTTAGCTAGTTACTCTCTCTGTAGTCTACTGTTAGCTAGTTACTCTCTCTGTAGTCTACCGTTAGCTAGTTACTCTCTCTGTAGTCTACCGTTAGCTAGTTACTCTCTCTGTAGTCTACCGTCAGCTAGCTACCATAAATGTAGGCTACTTTTAAAATGCCATATTTTTAAGAATCTGTTTAGGAATCTCAATCATTTTGAAAGTACCAGTTCGGGATCGGAATCGTAAAAATCCAAACGATACCCATCCTTCTGTCTTTCCTTCTTTCCCTCAGACCCCCCCTAGTGTCTTTAGGAGACCTTACCGTGTCCAGACCCCCCCTAGTGTCTTTAGGAGACCTTACCGTGTCCAGACCCCCCCTAGTGTCTTTAGGAGACCTTACCGTGTCCAGACCCCCGGGTGGCCTTACGTGTCCAGACCCCCTAGTGTCTTTAGGGGACCTTACCGTGTCCAGACCCCCTAGTGTCTTTAGGAGCCCCTAACGTGTCCAGACCCCCTAGTGTCTTTAGGGAGACCTATACCGTGTCCAGACCCCCTAGTGTCTTTAGGAGACCTTACCGTGTCCAGACCCCCTAGTGGCCTTCATGTCCAGACCCCCAGTGGCCTTACCGTGTCCAGACCCCCGTGCCTTACCGGTGTCCAGACCCCCCCTAGTGGCCTTACCATGTCCAGACCCCCCCCCAGTGGCCTTACCGTGTCCAGACCCCCTTGGTGTCTTTGGGAGGCCTCCCGTGTCCAGACCCCCTAGTGTCTTTAGGAGGCCCTTTACGTGTCCAGACCCCCAGTGTCTTTAGGAGACCTTACACGTGTCCAGACCCCCTAGTGTCTTTAGGAGCCTTACGTGTCAGACCCCCAGTGTCTTTAGGAGATCTTACGTGTCCAGACCCCCTAGTGGCCTTACCATGTCCAGACCCCCAGTGGCCTACGTGTCCAGACCCCCTAGTGTCTTTAGGAGGCACCGTTTCCGACCCCCTAGTGTCTTTAGGAGGCCTTACCTGTCCAGACCCCAGTGTCTTTAGGAGACCACGTGTCCAGACCCCCAGTGCCTTACCGTGTCCAGGCGTCCTGGAGCTTGCGGTGAGCCTGGGCCCCCAAGGCCAGAGGGGGTGTTGAAGGTCAGGACGTTGTTGGGCACGCACGTGGAGTCCAGCAGCGCTGGCCGCGCGCTGGGGGACAGGGACCGCGCGGGCGCATATCTTTATTGTTTGTCCAAGCGTGACAAGTTATTTAGTCCCAAGTTATTTTTAAATTTTCATTTATCGGCCCGTATTCTGGTACCACCCACACCTGGGGAGAGAATGAAAGAGAGAGGAGAGAGGAGAGAGAGGAGAGAGAGGAGAAGAGGAGAGGAGGGGAGGGAGGAGAGAAGAGGGAGGGATAGAGGAAGAGAGGAGGGGGGGGAGGGGGAGGGAGGAAGAGGGAGGGGGGAGGGGAGGGAGAAGGGGGGGGAGGGGGGAGGGGCGGGGAGGGGGGAGGGGGGGAGGGGGAGGGAGGGAGAGAAGGGGAGGGAGGGGGGAGGGGGAGGGGGAGGGGAGGAGGACAGGGGGGACGGAGGGGGGGGGGAAGGGGAGGGGGGAGGGGGAGGGGGAGGGAGGGAGGGGACGGGGAGGGAGGGAGGGGGAGAGGGAGGGGGGGGGAAGGGGGGGGGGGGGGGGGAGGGAGGGGGAGGGGACAGGGGTGGGAGGGACAGAGGGGACAGAGGAGATGGGACGTTGTTGGACAGGTTTAGGAGCAGAGAGAGACAGAGGGGGTTTGGAGACCAAGACAGAGGGAGAGAGAGAAAGGAGAGACAAAGAGAGACAGAGGTAGGGAGAGAGGGAGGGAGGGGGAGGGGACGGACAGGAGAGGGGGACAGGAGGGGATGGAGAGACCGAGGGACGGAGAGAGGGAGGGACCAGGGGATCACAGAGGGAGGGAGGCGGGAGAGGGAGAGGGAGGGGGCAGGAGACAAGGGGAGAGAGAGGGAGACAGAGAGGGGTACGAGGATCAGAGACGGAGAGGGAGGGAGACAGGAGAGAGGAGGACAGAGAGAGACAGGGAGACAGAGGGGAAGAGGTCAAGGGTCGTGACCGGTCTTTGATCTGGCTGGCGTTATCGTCGTCGGTACGTGGTGTCGGATCGGTCTGGTGGTTTGGTGAGGAGTCCGGTCCGTCAGCGGATGGATCAGGTCTGCTCGACAATGGTCGATCCATCTCGGGGTCTTCGTCGGCTCGATCAAGGATTCTCCGGGTGTGGTGGTGATGGTCGGCTGGGTTTTGGGTTTCAGGTTTCCTGGGACAGGGGTTTCTGGGGGTTTGGGGTTCTGGGGTTCTGGGGGACCTGGGGCCTGGGTTCTGGGGTGGGGTTTCTTGGGACCGGTTTCTGGGGTCCTGGGGAAGGGACTGGGGGCCCGACACACACACAGAGACACACACACACACACACACACACACACAGAGACACACACACACACACACACACACAGACACACACGGTTGGAAGATTCATGGTTTTCAAATCGAAAGAATGCAGTTAGCTAATCGTGAATTTTAATCGTGAAATATTTAATATTATTCATGAAACAGAGGGCTGAACGATTTTGAAGACAAAAAAAAAATCTAATTGTGATTTCCCTGCTGATTTCTGTTTGTATCTGTCGTAAGAGGATTTGGGGGGCGCAATTTTTTCAAATATGCCGCACTTTTGCCACATAAATTGCCGATTTCTGCGCAAAATATGCGGGGCTTGCATGATTTCATAATCCTGCAACAATCACAAAAAAGCTCCACATTTTTCTGGAAGGACTGGTGTGTAGTCGGTGCTGGCTAAAACCGAACTTGTAATTGTGCACACAGTGTTCAGCGCGGCCCTGTCCCAGTTTAAATGAAGGCTTTGCGGTGCTGTTTTCGGGGCCGATCGCGGCCCTGGGCTCACCTGGATGACGGGCAGCGCGGCGTGCTTCTTCTCCAGCCTCTTGGCGTACGCCGCCAGCTCCAGAGCCTCCTCGTAGTAGCCGTTGCGGACGCAGGTGTCCATGAGCTGCGGGATCTCCAGGATCTCCAGGATCTCCGTGTGCCGGTTCAGCGTGAGGCTGTTCATGCGCCGGCTGGCTCCGATCTCCTCCGCCTCCTTCACGAAGCCCCTGATGACACAAACGCACGCCTTCGGTCAGAGAGGGGAAGCCCCGCCTCCTTCACAAAGCCCCTCATAGCAAAATTCACGAATCCCACCATGGCCACGCCAAGACCCGCCCTACGAAGCAGCTCCATTGGTTGGGGTTAGGCATTAGCCTACACATAGACAGTAAACATAAACATCCTCCCCCTGTCTCTGTCTGAGACCAGTGTGTGATGTCAGAAGTCTCTTTCCCGGTGCTGGCTGAGCGTTACTGAGCAGCCTCCAGCTGAGCTTGAAGACGTAGATGTGACGTGAGCAACCTGTCTGAAAGTGTGAAGTCTTCTGGTAGCTGTGCCGAGAGAAATCTCAATCATTCCCAATCTCACAGAGACGGAGAGCGTAGGTATATGTAAGGAGATAACATAGGCACAGGCTAATTACTGATCACTAACATGCTAGTTAACATTAGTCATTACTGATCACTAACATGCTAGTTAACATTAGTAATTACTGATCACTAACATGCTAGTTAACATTAGTAATTACTGATCACTAACATGCTAGTTAACATTAGTCATTACTGATCACTAACATGCTAGTTAACATTAGGAATTACTGATCACTAACATGCTAGTTAACATCAGTAATTACTGATCACTAACATGCTAGTTAACATTAGTAATTACTGATCACTAACATGCTAGTTAACATTAGTCATTACTGATCACTAACATGCTAGTTAACATTAGTAATTACTGATCACTAACATGCTAGTTAACATTAGTCATTACTGATCACTAACATGCTAGTTAACATTAGTAATTACTGATCACTAACATGCTAGTTAACATTAGTAATTACTGATCACTAACATGCTAGTTAACATGCTAGTTAACATTAGTAATTACTGATCACTAACATGCTAGTTAACATTAGTAATTACTGATCACTAACATGCTAGTTAACATTAGTCATTACTGATCACTAACATGCTAGTTAACATTAGGAATTACTGATCACTAACATGCTAGTTAACATTAGTTATTACTGATCACTAACATGCTAGTTAACATTAGTAATTACTGATCACTAACATGCTAGTTAACATTAGTCATTACTGATCACTAACATGCTAGTTAACATTAGGAATTACTGATCACTAACATGCTAGTTAACATTAGTCATTAGGGCTGCCACCTCTTAGTCGATTAGTCGACTAATCGGTCGGTTTTGGTCTTAGTCGACTAAGATTTCTTTAGTTGATGAGTCATTTTTTATGCTTATTCATGCTTAATTACTCATTTCCAAGAAACTCATGAGCACATTTATGGTAAACATGAGATTTAAAGTGGTGCTTTTGCAGGATTAACTGTGGAGAAAGTCAGTTTTACAGATGGTTAATTAACTACATTTATATTGGGCTTTTCTAGTCTTAACCACCTCTCAAAGCGCACAGCTCTGTCAATTAAATCAACTAATCAATTAGTCGACAAAATCGTATAAGTGTTAGTCGACTAAGAATTTCTTTAGTCGAGGACAGCCCTATTAGTAATTAAACCTAAACAGATAATGGAAGTCCAAACTGCCTGTGAGCTTCTCCTGTACTATACGGTAATTCCTCTACTGTGTGACAGTAAGTCTCGTGGTTATGACCCAATCGTTAGCCTATTGTTATAAAAGCGTCTGCTACGGAGCCATAACGTGAGCTACAAGGTAATGGAGCCTTTTATACATTGTCGTGTTTCTTTAGAAATAAACAACGAACAAATAGAGTCTTTAAACGCTTCAGATGTAAAGTTATTCGCTGTCAAAGTGGCGTCAGAATGAATGGGAGCCAATGGGATGCTAACGGGAGGTGATGGCTTGGTAGGAGATAGGACCTGTACATGTAAGCATGGACGCCTGGCCAATAGTAGTGTGTGAATGCTATTGAAGGGCGGGTCTTGGCGTGGACATAGTCACCGTGGGACTTTAATTCTGTAAAAATGTGTCCGGTAGGTAACGGGGAGGGACTCATGTTTAGATCCCCTCTGAATTGAGCAGTGGATTAGAGGCTACACAGGATGTCTGTCAGTTTAAAAGATCATTGTGAAAGTTAGTTGATGTTAGGGCTGCTCGATTATGGAACAAAATATAATCACGATTATTTCAGTCAATATTGAAATCCCGATAATTTAACATGATTAGGCTACTCGTTGACTTCTGGAAAGATGTTGTGACTTTAAAAAACAGTGGAAAAAGTTAAATAAATCAACAGTAAGTAACAGTTTTGCAAGCGAAGCCTCATGAATGAAACGACCTGTTAAACACAGGGTATAAACTGGGATCACTTTTTGGCAAGTGGGACAAGGACTGGATTGTTTATAATGTGGCCGCTGCTGCAGACAGCGATCACTTTTTGGCAGCGGTGTAGTCTACGTGATAACGCAGGTATCAGCGGGTATACGTAGACTCCACCATCTTTTAGACACCTGTCGCTGATTAAGCTCCTCCATCGCGGACTGACCTGCATCTCTCCCCGAAGCCGGGCAGCTTGTCCAGCAGCCGGGACACGCTGCCCTCCACCCGGCCGAAGTCCCGGTAGATGTGCTGGGTGCAGTCCGCGGTCCGGATGAAGGTCTGGTAGTTGGAGAAGGCCAGCTCCCGGGTCTGCTGCAGGATCTGAGCCCGCTCCTCCGCGAGCCGCTCGGGCTCCCGGCTCAGCTTCTCCAGCCCGAAGGAGCTCAGCTCGGACAGGTAGGTCGCAAAGTCCGGGTTGTCCCTCCAGCTGTCCGGGAAGCTGTCCTTAAAGATCGACGCCAAAATACTCTCATCCTCCACGTCTACCGCCGCCATGTTGGACCGGGCCGACTGGACGTAAACACACCGCTGCTGGAGGGTCCTGTCAGTGAGATGGACTCATTAAAACCGGTTTATAATCAGACCCTTTACACATAAACTGCGTTAAAAAAGGGAATTCAGTTCGCTAGAAAGACTACAACAGGACCAGGGTTGACAGGCACTTCCTGCTGCTGGTTCTTCTTCTTCTTTTTGGCAGATTACTACTTTTGTATTATACCGCCACCAACTGTACAGGAGTGTGTAACACCAGTCTAGGCTTGAATTAATAATAAAAAAAACTTATATTATTTTCATTATACCAGTATTATTCAGAAATAAATAAAGCTTTAAGTATCTCCCTTGTCATACCCTTTTCTTCAAGTATATCATGTGTTGAGTTCTTTCCTTCCATTTCCTGCCAGTTTATTCTATTATCAATATATTTCTCACATGCAAAAAGTACATGTTCTACATCTTCTTTGTCTTGGCATTCCATACATAATCCATTACCATGTCCTACTATGTGTAAGGTAGCGTTCAGTCCTGTGTGACCTAATCTAAGTCTTGTATACAGACCACTTCTTCCCTTCTGTTTAAACTCAGCGCAGTAAGGTAGTGTCTAGCATTAAACTCTGCCTCCCATTCATTTTTCCATTTTTTTCAGATTTAATTATGGATTTGGCTTCACCCTCCCCCAGTGGAACATTAATTCCTATGTATTAGTTTTTCCTGCTGCTGGTTCTACTTCTTCTTTAGCTCTATTGGCGGTTAGTTCCCAGAGATTTGGGTGAATTATCGCCATCAGCTGGTATGGAGTGGGGATCACAACATGGGAAAAAAAACATCTTCTCAATCATAATAATGTGTCAAATATATTGAAATTGATAAAACAATTTTAGAGTTTTGTAAAATAGCCTATCTATAAAAAAACACTGTACGCTGCTTTTATCTTTGTGAAATGTAGAATGAATTGCCTCTTCTGGCCCACAGTGATCACGTTCCTGTATTATGTTGACTTATTTTAAACAATGTGCCGTCTTCCTGTCGACCATGAACTTCTGGGTCAAAATTGAAAATGAACTTTATGTTCTTGTGTTTGGTTTAGTTTTTTGGATATTTAAAAAAAAGTTTTGTCACTTTTTTTCAACGCCTTTTTTAACTCATGGTCAATAAACTTAATTTATATGACATAACAACAGAAATTCTGAATTATTATGACTAATAGTTAAGATCAGAGGGTGTTGAGAGAATCACAGACTGGTTTATGTCAAAGTTTAGTCCAAATACTGTTTGGAATCCATTTAAACAATTATTTTTGGGCAGTTTGGCTGAAAGAAACTCATATTTCTGATATAAAAAACTTAGAAAATGGGTCAAATTTAACCCGAGGACAACACAAGGCTTAAACAACGAGCGGTTTAATCACGTCTGTCCAAACCTTCGCCATGATGCTATTGTCTCATTTCTCCCACTTTCCTTTTCTTCTGTAAAACCATCCTCCTTTCCTCTCCTCCTCTCCATTGCTTTTGCCACCTTTCCTCCAACATCTGTTTAATAATGTTCTTAACTTCTGTTTTGCTGAAACCAACTAACCAAAATTAATGTCATTATTTTTGTGGCCTCTTTTGCAACCTTGTTGGCACTTTCATTTCCTTTGATACCAATATGCGCTGGTATCCATAAACATTTTAATGTAATTCCCATCATTTGAAGTCTTTATGTTTGTTGTACTTCTGTCAACATGTCTTGTCTACTGTCTCAATAACAGAGCTGTAAACTAACAAATAGAACCTGACATAACTGTAATAACTGTCAACATATGCCTGTATTATATTTAAATGAATAATAAACTTGCTATCCTTATTCTATTTTTCTAATATTATTAAATCTATTTTGGCATCAGAAATTATCGAACGAGGTATTCTGCTGCTGCTATACTATGACTTATCACTTTTTCAACATACTATATTATGACTTTTTAGCACTATTTCAACATACTACTATGACTTTACGAATTTTTCGACATACTATACTGACTTTTTGACACAACATACTATGACTTTTTTTGACATACTATACTGTGACTTTTTATTTTTAAAGAAAATAACTGATGAAATAACGTTGAAAAGGGCTTCAAAACTGTCAAAAAAAGGGACAAAAACATCTGGAAAATCTTCAAAAACATAGGGTATAGTGATAAGACAACACAAGGGTTAAACTGATTTAAATAATGGTGATGATGGATCAGAAAGTAGATCAGAGGTCAACGGAAAGAAACCGGGGCAAAGGAGCAAGAAGAGGTGGAGAGAGAATGCTAATAACATTTATTTAAGTCAAAGGTTTCCCTGTTTTATTTCACACCATCACCTCCTCCTCCATCGCTGACAGCTGTCTTCATGTGCTGCTGACCTGGTTGTTGTAGTTTTAGGCTGGCGGCCATCTTGGTTGTAGGCTGCTGCAGCCACCTTGCCAGGACGTATCTCCCGTCCACAACACGGCCCCTCTTATGACGACATTTAACAGAACTAAAGTAGGAAAAAGATACTGATTCGCTGATCGCTCCGTTAAAGACATTTACACTCTGTGAACTGTTAACTTCTCTGAACTGATGGTTTGATAAGAAGCTGCTGACAGATCCCAGGTGATAGGACTGTGGTTTCTGTTCCTCTCAGATTAAAGCTGTCAGAGTCTAATTATCGGTATTTCCTCTCGAGGTGTGAACACCAGCAGAGTCCTTCAGAGGACACTTCACTACAGTTAACCTTTCTGCTGGTTGTTGATGAATCTAGGCATGTAGGTTTCTCCAGTAATCAATCATTGAGTCGGGGTCAGCCCTATGTTCCCACAGTCCTTTGGTCCCACAGTCCTTTGGTCCCACAGTCCTTTGGTCCCACAGTCCTATGGTCCCACAGTCCTATGTTCCCACAGCCCTATCGTCCCACAGTCCTATGTTCCCACATTTCTAAGATTTCCCTTCAATTTAAGCCCTATCATCCCACAAAAATGTTTAGGGTTAGGGGGATAAAATCTGATACAAATTTATGAAAAAGGAAATGTAGGACCATAGGGCTGTGGGGATATAGGGCAATGTGGCTGGAAACAATAGGGCTGCTAGGAACAGTGAGGCTGCGTAGAACGAGGGTTTCATGCTGGGACCATAGCTGTGGAACAATAGGGCTGTGGAATCATTGGGCTGTGGGAACATTGGGCTGTGGGAACATTGGGCTGTGGGAACATAGGGCTGTGGGAACATTGGGCTGTGGGACCATTGGGCTGTGGGAACATAGGGCTGTGGGACCATAGGGCTGTGGGACCATAGGGCTGTGGGAACATAGGGCTGTGGGAACATAGGGCTGTGGGAACATAGGGCTGTGGGAACATAGGGCTGTGGGAACATTGGGCTGTGGGACCATAGGGCTGTGGGACCATAGGGCTGTGGGAACATTGGGCTGTGGGAACATAGGGCTGTGGGAACATAGGGCTGTGGGAACATTGGGCTGTGGTACCATTGGGCTGTGGGAACATAGGGCTGTGGGAACATAGGGCTGTGGGAACATTGGGCTGTGGTACCATAGGGCTGTGGGACCATTGGGCTGTGGGAACATAGGGCTGTGGGAACATAGGGCTGTGGGACCAAAGGGCTGTGGGACCATAGGGCTGTGGGAACATAGGGCTGTGGGAACATATAGCTGTGGGACCATAGGGCTGTGGGAACATAGGGCTGTGGGAACATAGGGCTGTGGGACCATAGGGCTGTGGGAACATAGATCTGTGGGAACATAGGGCTGTGGGAACATAGATCTGTGGGACCATAGGGCTGTGGGAACATAGATCTGTGGGACCATAGGGCTGTGGGAACACGGGACTGTGGGACCATAGGGCTGTGGGACCATAGGGCTGTGGGACCATAGGGCTGTGGGAACATAGATCTGTGGGACCATAGGGCTGTGGGAACATAGATCTGTGGGACCATAGGGCTGTGGGAACATAGATCTGTGGGACCATAGGGCTGTGGGAACACTGGACTGTGGGACCATAGGGCTGTGGGACCATAGGGCTGTGGGACCATAGGGCTGTGGGAACATAGGGCTGTGGGACCATAGGGCTGTGGGAACATAGGGCTGTGGGACCATAGGGCTGTGGGAACATAGGGCTGTGGGACCATAGGGCTGTGGGAACATAGGGCTGTGGGAACATAGGGCTGTGGGACCATAGGGCTGTGGGACCATAGGGCTGTGGGACCATAGGGCTGTGGGACCATAGGGCTGTGGGACCATAGGGCTGTGGGAAAGTGGTGGTTTCCTGGTGGAGAATTGGAGTAATCCCTTTCTGTAAAGAACGCTGGACTAAGAAAGACCGACCTAATGACGTTATCCGATAATGTGATCAGAATCCGGACATCCCTAAATTGAATAACAAATATTTGTGACGCTGCCGGTACAAAAGAGACTCTTCTTTAATCCCTACATGTACAACTTTATTTAAATAAACAGTAAGAACAGTACATTTAAAATAGAGGCTCCTAATTGTCAGAAAACTAGAAAAAGGTAGAAAACATTAAAGTGAAAATATTTGAACATCATCAGAAAACTCTCTGATGGTCTGAATGTGTTTCTGCAGGTTGTCTCCAGAGCAGCTGATCTGACCTGGGTCCTCAGGTGAGCAGGTTTCAGGTGAGCAGAGGCTTTAAAAACACTGGATCCTGCAGAGAGGGAAGACTCGGTGCCATTTTGACATTCTGGGGAAACATGCGTATGTTCACATCCTCATCCGGCTGTTAAACTTGAAGCTGTAGCAGGTAAGCTTAGCTTAGCTTAGCATAAAAAGAAACAGGAACAGCTACTACTGGCTCTGTCCAAAGGTAACAACCCTCTAAAGCTTGCTGACAAGCATCCATATCTGGCTTGTTACATCTGGACAAAAAACACAACACATTTGAGGTTATGTGACCAGTGACGGGAAGACTCCAGCGTGATATGATGTGGTCTTAACGGAGCTTTTAGAAGTGCTGATGGTGGGCACACACACACACACACACACCGCGCACGCAGCGCTACGACACGACACCACATACACACACACACACACACACACACACACACACACACACACAAAAAACAACTCTCTCTTAGAGCGTCCCCACTATCTTTTTGGGGACCCGTCATTGACATAATGCATTCCCTAGCCCTTTACCCTAACCTTAACCATCACAACTAAATGCCTAACCTTAACCCTTACACTTCACCTTAACCATCACCACACAAACCTGCCTAACCCCCGCATCACAACTAAATGCCTAACCTTAACCCTTACCTTCACCTTAACCATAACCTAATTCTATCCCTAATCCTAAAACCAAGTCTTAACCCTCAAACAGCCCTTTAAACTTCTGGGGTCCAGCATTTTGGCCACACACAGCTGTCCGGACCCCACAAGTTTTACTGGACTCCTGGTTTTTGGACCCCACGAATATAGTTAAACAAGAATACACACACACACACACACACACACACGCACACGCACACGCACACTTAGTAAGCTAAGCTAACTGACTGCAGACAGGGTTGCTGGTAAAATATGGAAGTGGCCAAAAACAAACAATGGTGAACTGTTGAGTGGCTGGTAATATCTGAACTAGGGATGCACCGAATCCAGGATTCTGATTGGGCTGAATATTGGGCTTTTTGACGGTGGTTGGGTTTCTGCCGAACCGTAGAATTTTTTTTTCCACCGAACCGAACCCTACGCTTGCACTCGGCGCGCTACGCTGGTCGCCGTAGTGACGGCGCCGTTGATTACGGGAAGGTGTTTACGTAGGTGGAGCGTTCAACGCAGCAGGCTGTGAGGAAGTGGACATGGATCTGGTGAGCAGAACAAGTTGTTGTTTGGCAGAACTTTCAGTCAAAAGAAGGCCATTCAAGTCCAGCTACATGTTCAATCTGTTCAATGCTGATTGGTCTGGTGGTGGCGAGGACCCTAAACTATACACAACATGGCCGCTGTTACAACATCTGGTCTGAAACATCTGAAAGAATACGAGTTGTGCACGAAGGAATCTCCAGACAGCAGCCAGGATGCAGCAACTTCAGGTACAGCAAAGGAAGGACAGTCCCGGCTAAAAACTGGTGTTAACCAGACGGTGCCTCTCCCGCGGTGTCAGCTGTTCTCTCGGTGAATGAGTCTCCCTAAAGTCAGTGGTAACGGCCGGCTGCAGCTCGTTAGCTAACGTTAGCTTTCTAATTTCACCCACCCAACATGCCTTCATCACACACTGGTTAGCGAAAATTTGCCAAACTAAATTGTCACTCATCTGGCGATAGCGATGTGCTTTCCTACGATGTGAAAAGAGCGTGTGAATTCAACTTCGTTCACGTGTTTACTGTGTTCATGGACTGAGGATGGGAGGACGAGTCAGCAGAATCTGAACCAGGGGATTCAGGATTCAGCCGAACCCCCAAAAATCTGGATTCGGTGCGTCCCTAATGTCCAGTGACGGGAAGACTCCAGCGTGATAGGATGTGGTCTTAACGGAGCTTTTAGAAGTGCTGATGGAGGATTTAAAGGCGAGCCGTTATTCCTGTTTCCTGTCTTAATGTTGAACTAACCGACTGCAGACAGGGTTGCTGGTGGCAACCAGCAACCCTGTCTTCTTGCTACCTTACACACCCTGTCTTCTTGAAGTGGCCAAAATGGTGAACTGTTGAGTGCCTGGTAGTATTTGAACAGTCATTAGCCATTTGGCTGGTGGACAAAAAGTTCATTTTGAACCCTGACTGCAGACGTGAGAGTGGCATCAATCAACATTCAGCAAAATGTCTCAACTATTCCTTTAACGTGAGTGTTTTTTTGGTGCTCAAAGTGAAATCTGTTTAACTCTGGAGTTAGTGCACAGCAGGTGAGACGGTAGCGTCCCGAAAAACATCCCAAAACTTTAGTGATTGTCTTCTTCTCTCAGGGAGGAGAGCTCCCAGTCGGGCCGAGAGAGAGAACCCACGCCCGCTCCCGTCCAGGCTCTTTGTCCCATTGCTCTCCGGTGTTAAACGACAACACTACGCGCCCTCTGAAGCTAGACGAGACGTTTCATTGGCTCAGCAGAGCGGAGCGGCGCCCGAGCTGCATCGCCGGCCAGCGAGCGGTCCACACCGTTCTCCTGTCTGTGGTCAGCGTGCTCCTTAAAGCTGCAGACACACAAACCAGAGGGCCCCGAGTTGGTCCAGAAAGTTCCTCAGGACTCACCGGAGAGACGAGACCCAATACGTCTCCATAGCAACAGTCGGCGCTAATCTGGATTGTTGAAAACCGGCAGCTGATTGGACGAACGCGTCACATGGGGTCTGGTTTCTCCGGAAATTCAAAGCCAGACTGTCATGGCGACTCGTTGAGAATCTGATCTCATATCGGACTGAAATAGTTCACGAGGGCGTTACTGGAAACTCTGGAATGGGCTATTGTTGTCTTGTGTGTGATGTCTCTGTGTGGTATTGATGATGATATTGATATGGTAGTGATGATGATGATGATGATGTGTGTGATGATTTGTGTGTGATGATGATGTTTATGATGATGTCTTGATGATGTGATATGATGTGTGATTTTTTTGTGTTTGTGTGTGTGTTCTGTGTATTGTGTTTTTGATATATTGTGTTGTTATTGTGTGTGTTGTGTGTGTGTGTTTGTGTTTGGTATTGTGATGATGTTGTGTGTGTGTTGTGTTGTGTTTGTGGTATTGATGTATATTATTGATGTATTGTGTGTATTGATTTTGTGTGTGTTGTATTATTGATGATGATTTGTGTTTTTTTGTTTGTGTGTGATATGTTATTATTATTGATGATGTGATGTGTTGTGTTAATGTGTGTTGGTTTTGTGTTATGGTATTGTTGTTTTTTCTGTGTGTTGTTTGTGTGTTGTGTGTTGTTTGGTATGTGTTTTTTTGATGTTTGGTTTGTGTGTGTTGTGGTGTGTTTGTTTTTTTGTGTTTTTTGTGTGATATTTGTGTGTGTATGTTGTGTTATTTGTGTTTTTTGATGTGTTGTGTATTATTGTGTGTGTGTGTAGTGTGTTTATTAGTATTGTATGTTGTTTGTGTGATTTTGTGTTGTTTTGTGTGTTGTGTGTGTGTTTGTGTGTTGTGTGGTTTTGTTTGTTTTTATTATTGTGTTGGTTGTTTTTTTTATTTGGTTTTTATTATTATTTTTTTTTTTTTATTGTTTTGGTGTTATGTGTTTTATTATGTGTGTGTGTATATTGATGTGTTATTGATGTATTGTTTGTTTGATAATTGTGTGTATTGTTGTTATTTTTTGTGTTGTGTGTGATGTGTTTGTTTATTGTTGTTTTTGTGTTTGTGTATTGATGTTTTTTGTATTGTTTTTGTTTTGTTGTATTTGTTTGTGTGTGTGTGTGTGTTTATTTTATTTGTATTGTGTTATGTTGTTTGTTATTTTTTGTATGTTTGTGTGTTTTTTGTTTTTGTGTGTTTTTGGTTGTTTTTTTGTGTATTGTGTTGTGTGTGTATGTGTGTGTGTTTTTTATTATGTTTGATGTTGTGATGTGTTAATGTTGTGTTATGTTTGTGTGTGTTATTAGTGTGTGTTGTGTGTGTGTGTGTGTGTGTGTGTGTGTGTGTGTGTGTATTAGTTTGTGTATTGTTATTTGTTGTGTATGAGTGATGATGTTAATGTTGTTGTATTTTTGTTGGTTGTGTGTGTTGTGTGTGTGTTGTGATGTTATTGATGTGTTGTTTATGTATTATTAGTGTGTTGTGTGTGTGTTGTGTGTGTTTGTGTGTTGTATTATGTTAATTCTATTAGTATGTTTTGTGTTTTGTTTTGTTGTGTATTGTTGTTATATTAATGTTGTGTATGTGTGTGTTTATTAATCTATTAATGTGTGTAGTGTTGTTATTGTTGTGTGTTGTGTTTGTTTTGTGTGTTGTTATTGATGTTATTATTATGTGTGTGTGTGTTGTGTGTGTGTGTTATTGTTTGTTGTATTATTTTGTTATTTATTTTTTTTATTTTATGTTTATGGTGTTGTTTTATTTGTGTTGTGTGTGTGTATTATTATGTTTGTTGTGTTTTATTTTTATTATGTTGTTGTGTGTTGTGTGTGTGTGTGTGTGTGTTTATTATTATTATTTGTTTATTATTATTATTTTTTTTTTTTGTTGTTTTTGTGTGTGTGTATTTTTATTTGTGTGTGTTTTTTGTCTATATGTGTTTATTATGTTCTCTATTTTTGTGTTTTGTATTATTATCTGTATTATTGTTGTCTGTGTGTTTATTATTGTCTGTATGTGTGTATGTCTCTATTTCCCTCTCTATGTATTTTGTGTTGTGTTTTTTTTTTTTTTTTTTTTTTTTTTTTTTTTGTGTGTGTGTATGTTCTGTGTGTGTGTGTCTGTGTGTCTGTGTGTGTGTGTCTGTGTGTGTGTGTCTGTGTGTGTGTGTGTGTGTGTGTGTCTGTGTGTGTGTGTCTGTGTGTGTGTCTGTGTGTGTGTGTGTCTGTGTGTGTCTGTGTGTGTGTGTCTGTGTTGTGTGTGTGTGTCTCTAATGTGTGTGTCTGTGTGTGTG
>NC_053114.1:45397921-45402921 GCF_010015445.1 Perca fluviatilis | reverse complement strand
AGCCATCGTTAAGGTTATCATTGTCAGCTGTGCTTTTCCGACTATGACAAGTCAACATGTCTGCTGTGAAGAAGGTCCATTAACAGTATAATTAACAGCAGCTACACACCAGCTGTTGGTTGCAGATTGCCAGGTCGGAGACTTTCCCCCAGCCCACCGGCACCACGTCGAAGCAGCGGTCGGGCTCCCAGCCAAAGATCCGCAGAGAGTCCGTGGAGCCGCTGTACAGACAGCTGCCGTCCGAGCTGAAAAATACACACCTGAACAAACAGGGGTCACATTAATAAGGTGGAGATGAAAGGGACACACACCCCTCAATGTTTAGAACAAGTGCAGTCTCCCTGAATAAAAGCGGCAGAAGACTTTTACTTTAAAAAGGTCCCATGGCATGAAAATGTCACTTTATGAGGTTTTTTTAACATTAATATGAGTTCCCCCAGCCTGTCTATGGTCCCCCAGTGGCTAGAAATGGTGATAGGTGTAAACCGAGCCCTGGGTATCCTGCTCTGCCTTTGAGAAAATGAAAGCTCAGATGGGCCGATCTGGAATCTTCTCCTTATGAGGTCATAAGGACTTGGGGGAGACGAACCCCAGACATTCATATGCCCTCCCCCCCCATGTAAAATCCAAAGCTACGCCCTTGTTGCAACGTGCTGTCCAAGCTGCAGCTCTGTGCTGAGCAAGCTCACCTCACTGGAGTGGTGTCTCCCTCCAACGAGCCGATCATCGTAAACTTCTCCAGATCCCACAGCTTGACAGTCCTGCAGAGAGAGACAGAGGAGATTCAACTCACTTTAAACACAGACACACTGTCACCATCACAAAGGTAAACATCAGGTTGGAATAATAAAGCTTAATACACTTAATACACTACATCTGCCTCACAGAAACCCAGAATCAGTCGAGGGCTGCTCCCTGGCCCTGGGACATATCTGCATGGATTTATAAAGAGCCAAAATAAATTGTCCAAAAAACAACCACAAAAGGAAACAAAAAAAATGGAAAAAGGAGACAATAATATTGACAACAGTGTCCCAAAAAAAACTGTAAAAAGGCGACAAAAATGTCGACCAAAGTGTCCCAAAAAAACTGTAAAAAGGCGACAAAAACGTTGACCAAAGTGTCCGAAAAAAACACGAAAAAGGGGACAAAAATGTTGACAAAAATGACCCAAAAACAAACGGGGAAAAGGCGACAAAAACGTTGACCAACGTGTCCCAAAAAAAACTGTAAAAAGGCGACAAAAACGTTGACCAAAGTGTCCCAAAAAAACTGGAAAAAGACGACAAAAAACTGCAAAAACATCGAAAAGGAACAAAAACTTTGGAAAAAGCACAGATTTGATTATTGGAGGGGGTTGTAACTATACCCCTATACTATTTGACTATTAATGTTGTCGAAATCATCACTGAAACACACTACTAACAATGGAATTTTTCTGATTGTGAAGGAATAGCTGAATCTTCGTATTGAACAGCCAAATCTGATTCAATTCAGAATGATCTGATCAGGTAGAGCGCTGCCCTCCAAAAACAGCACAGTCACAATCATCACTGAGGGGACAGGGTCACTTTCTCCTTCCTCCTCTCTCTCCCTCTTCCTCCCTCCTCCTCTCCTCTGTGGAGTGATGTTGGAGGAAGAGGTTGCGTCCTGTAAACACAGCTTGATGAAGATCTGAAGCCAGAGTGGAGGTTCCCGTACCTGTCGGAGCTGCCTGAAGCCAGCAGGTACTCGTTGGGGTGGAACTGGACCACGTTGACGGCTGCGGTGTGAGATTTAAACTCGGTGATGGTCTTCCCCTGAGTCAGGTCCCACAGCTGGGAGAGAGACGGGACACAACTCAGACCATATCAAACAACTCATCGCTCTGTGAGAGAGAAAACTGATCTGAGGTCAGACCACAACCTCTGTCCCTCTCTGTCTCCCTGTCTCTCTCTCTGTCTCTCACTCTCTCACTCTCTCTGTCTCTCTCTCTCTCTGTCTCTCACTCTCTCTGTCTCTCACTTTGCTGGGGACTATTTTCAGCGGTGGATTAATCCACATTTGGTGCTATAGTGCAGATATCTTCAACAGGGGGATACTGCAGTTAATGTTACATTTTTTGAAAGTTTTTCCAGTACAAAAAAAAATCTTTGCACATCTTTACCGTGAGACAGGTCAAAAGTTGCGAAGAAACTTCTGCACACTGCAAAAAACTAATTTAATAGTAGGCAACATTTCAGCACTACACCGTCATCAGGCAAAATTAATGAGGACATTTTTTTTTGCAACTGAATGAAAATGTCTTAACATGAATCCAACTAATTATTAGGAAATGTATATCAGCAAATTTGTGGAAACACACTGATGGTAATGTTTAAAAATACACAGCTGTGGACGTTGTTTACTTCATTAATGTGTTTACTATGTTCACGGATTAAGGATGGGAGTGGGTTTCGGATTTGGCAAAAATCTGGATTCTGTGCATCCCTAACTCTGACATTTGGTGACAACGTTGTTGATATACTGGCAGCTGCAGCAGCAGGTTGTACCTTGACGGTGCAGTCATCGCTGGCTGAAGCCAGCCACTTCCCGTCCGGACTGAAGGCCAGACTCCGCACGGCCTGAGTGTGACCCTGCAACACCGACACCAACACAACTTCACCTTTCAAACAGATTACAGGGCACCGCACAGAGAAAACTACACCGAAAAATAAAATTCATAAAATATAAAAAAAATATCATAAAATATGAAGTTTTTGGGCGCCCGGATAGCTCAGTTGGTAGAGCAGGCGCCCATAACTAGAGGTTTACTCCTCGACGCAGCGGGCCAAAGGTTCAACTCTGACCTGCGGCCCTTTGCTGCATGTCATTCCCCCCTTTCATTTGTTCACCTGTCTTGTAAATAAAGGCCTAAACATGCCCAAGAAATCTTAAAATAAATATATAAACGTTTTTAATGTGCTTTACAGAAAAGTCTTTCTACATCTTCTAGAACGAACGACGTTGGGAGAGAGTGGCGCGTTTATTTAGCCAATGGGGACAGATTTTTCATAATTATTGCATGTAACATGTGCAATTTTTTATTTTAAATTGGGTAAATTTGCCTTGATTTTTAGATCATCCCTTGACCTTATATTTGTTTCATTTTTTGCGAATTATTTGCTTTTTTTGCTTACAGTCCTTATAATGTATATCAACTTTTAACTAAGCGGGATTTTCCTTTTTCATAACTGACAAAGAAGTAAAAAAAAAAAAAAAAAAAGTAAAGAAAGTCTTTCATCTAATTTAACACACACACACACACACACACACACACACACACACACACACACACACACACACACACACACACACACACACACACACACACACACACACACACACACCTTACCTTGTACCTGAACACGTATCCTTTCCTCCGCACATCCCACAGCTGACAGAGTCCAAATCCACACGTTCATATAAGAAAGTTTTCATTAATGCAGATTATGAGTACAGACACACATTCTCAATCACAGTTCTTACACACACACACAAACACACACACACACACACACACACACACACACACACACACACACACACACACACACACACACACACACACACACACACACACACACACACACACACACACACACACCAGTGAACAGCTAAGGCTTTGTTCACACATGCCGTCTTTTATGAAGCAGCAAAGTGTTTGTTTTACATTACTACGAAATATACAGTATATAGTTCTTATATACTATCCTATTATTATTTCATGTATATTGTATTCTTTTACCTCATGTATATTCTGTATGTGTGATGTGTGTCTGATATTTTTGCCATCCATCCATCCATCCATCCATCCCGTGTTTTTAAAAAAACAGCTCCTCCACTCGCCTACCTTGATGTTGGTGTCCATGGAGCTGGAGGCGAGGAACTGTCCAAACGGATGGAAGCCCAGACTGGTGATGTTGCTTTTGTGTCCCATCAGAGTCCTGAAAACTGGAGGAGACAGGAAGCAGCGGAGTCACACAGACTGAAGACCTTGGGTGGATCAGATATATAGTATGATTTTATAAAAAAAAAAAAAGCCAATTGTGAATGCAACCAAGCGGCTTTAGAGACAGATTGAAAATGTTTAGCCAGATGTTTAAAAATAAGTAGATGAACCAGACTGTTGTTCCGGCACCTTCGATTTTTAAGTAAATTAATCTAATTTGCAGTTTCAGAGTTTCCCAAATGTCCATTCCAGCGTTTCCCCTTTTCACTCTGAGCAACGCTCCGCTGCGAGTCCATGAACGAGGCAACAGTCTGTGGTGAGTTCACATATCTGGAATAAAAGCAGGACAGCCTAAAGTACTATCTAAACTTTTTTAAGGATTATATTTGAGAATGCAATTAGGTTTCCCTCACCTGCCAGATCTTACCGTAACAGCTGTTTACAAGTAAGTAAGTACATTTTATTTATATAGCACATTTAAACATAGCGGAGCTATCCAAAGTGCTGAACAGGGTAAAAGCAAAAACAAATAAACAGTAAAACAGCCAACAAGACAAAAGACAGCATCAGAAAACAATTTAAAATGCCAGGGAATACAGATATGTTTTCAATTTAGATTTAAAAATTGAAATTGTAGGTGCAAGACGGATGTGCTGTGAGTCAAACACAGGAGTTTACAGATGGTGAAAGACACATACACACACACACACACACACACACACACACAGAAAGAGAACAAACTGGGTCTCACTCTTGGCAGCCTCCAGGTCCCAGACTCGTATTGATCCAGACTGGGAACCAGCGACGACCTGCTCCTCTGACGTGTTGAACTGGACACACTCCACTGGGTTCCTGTGACCAGTCAAACTCTAAGAGAACACACACACACACACACACACACACACACACACACACACACACACACACACACACACACACACACACACACACACACACACACACACAAACAGCAAGTCAATATGTGTATAAAGTAACATGAAGTAGCTACACTAAAAAATGAAAACATTAA
>NC_053114.1:45317921-45390421 GCF_010015445.1 Perca fluviatilis | reverse complement strand
ACATTATTTTCCAAAAACTAATTGTCCCATATGATGAGGGCCTTATTTGACACAGGTTAGGGTTAGGTTCATAATTAATTAAGGACATTGTATGGATAATTTGGGACACTTAACTGCACGTAGACCTACAAATATATTAGCTAAAGGCGAGTTGACAAACTCACTGTTTACGAACCCCAGCTAACGTTAGCTAGCTAGTGTTGTTAGCTAATGTTACGGGTTGTGGTTAAAAGGGATACAGCTACGGCCGGAAGTTATGCAGACTTATGCTAAATCTAGCAAAATCTAGGCTAATATAACACAGTTATTTTATTTAATAACAATATCATGTTTAATACTTTCACCCTAGAAAAGCGTGTTCGTTCATGGGGAGTATTTTAATCCAAACACGATCTTTTTTCCCTAAACTTAACTTTCGTTAACGTTACCATAGCTGTATCCCCTAATGTGACCCGCTGAGAAGCTAGTTAGCAGTTTTAGCTAATTAAAGCTAAAATAACGTTAGTTGTTAACGGAACAGAAACACGTCGCGGCAGGTAACGGTAGGTCGGCTTACCTTGGTCTGTCGGCCGCCGTTAATCATCTGAATGGCTGTTAGTTAAACCGTGAGAAGCTAATCGGTCTCCGCCGCCGGTAAACACTTGTTGTTGACAGTCTCGAGCTCCGGTCTCCGGCTGCAGCTTAGCAACCAGTTAGCATCTGACAAACCAAAGGTCACTTCCGCTGATGTCACAAATTAACACACACACACACACACACATACAGACACATGCACAGGCACACACACACACGCACACACAAACACACACAGACAGACACACACACACACGGACGCACGCACGGACGCACGCACACACATACACAAACACACAGACACACACACACATACAGACACACTCGCACAGACACACACGGACGCACGCACACACACACACACACACACACACACACAGAGAGAGAGACACACACACCTACAGAGAAAACATACACACACACACACACACACACACAGTGCAGGACATTTTTAACATCAAAACAATTTCCTTTATTCTGGTGAATTCTTCTGCAACAATTTATGGTTTTTCTGCATCAAGTGAAAATGTTTTGATTCATGTAAATAATAATATTATTAATTAGTTAATCTCCTGTATTGTTCAAAACTTTCGGCATAAACATCCCGCGTGTTTCGCGAGATTACGCCTATGTGTGAACGACTCTACGCTGCTGTTCACACATCACATGTCCCTTTTTTTATGCCCTTGCTCCCCCTGCTGCTGTTCACACGTTGAACGGAAGTAATGATAAGAAGACTGACAGCATGGGGACATCTCAGTCACCTAGGTTGTCATGGAAACAGAAACCACAACATCCCTGTCAAGTTATCAGTTTCACAGAAATGCACTTCAGCGTCAAACTACAGATGCTCCACCTCTGCCTGTACACAGATAAGAGTTAGGACACACACACGGGAATCAGATGGGCTCAGACGGCAGAGACATGCTTCACCTGGACATGGATCACCTGCTGCTGCTGCTGTGGAGCTCAGGTAGGACTCTGCTTTAAACATTTAAACTGTTATTATTCAAAGAGTTGTATGTAACACACACCAACAGCAAGTTTTTTTTCTGAGCCACAGCCGCCCCACATACAACAGCTATGATTTGAATTCCTTTGCACAATATGTTATGTTTCACTCTGAGTCTGAGAACAAAAAAAACTTTAGACTAAGCTGGTGCCACGGAGGGAAGCCGTTCATGTCCACACACACTGCCATGAAACAGAGCTGGTTTAAAGTATCCTATTAAGTTGTGCTATATTTAGAATATGTTCAGCACTTGCTGACAGAAAGACCCTTTAAACGTGGAACCGTTATCTCTGCTCTCTTCAAAGCTACCAGACTCCATTGATAAAAACAGCAAGTATTTGTGTGCCTGTCTTTAGCGTTACAGAGAGAGAGAGAGAGAGGGGAGGAGAGAGAGAGAGATAACATGCTACACGGCCACAAAGGATTCCATTCATTACGCTAAGCTAAACTAAGACAATGCATGCACTGAGACAAAAATGCATTTGCCCACCTATATAAATATAGAGGAGACGGTGAATAACCCAATTTCAACAAACGGTGGCGTATTCCTTTAAAAGATTTCCAAACGTGAAAATAGATAGGCATGGGAGAGAGCATGAGAAGAATATTCATTCATTGCAAATCAAATTGTTTAACAGATCAGTAGGAAAAGGCATGCTAGGGCCTACCTATCTCTCTGAAATTACAGGAGTAGTCGGTGGAGTTTGCTCTTGAAAATGTCAGTGATTTCATCGAAGTCGAAAGTTACTGTAAGCTCTCTCTCAAATGTCAACAGAAAGAGGGATGTAAGGCGAAAAGTAAGCATGGTGCTCCTATTTGGTGTTTTAATCCGGTTGACACTGGAAAAGACGCGTTCAACTGTACAGGATGTCATTGGCAGTGTTATCAGAGCTTTTAAGAAAGCATGGATATTCGGGAAAACGTCCTCATTGCATATGTCCATCACTTCAACGAGACTTTTGAGATGTTCTCCTCTTTTTTTCTTCCTCTCTATGAGTTGCACAAACACTGCGAGCTCCGACTCTGATATGGTTATGTGGAAGCGCCTCCCTGCATCATTGGGAGAGTTCGCTAAGTGGCCAAGGTGGTGTCATTTGTATCAAGGCTAGGGGACATCAGGATTGCCGCAGATGCCATGAGGCCATAGGTGTCACGGTGGAATCGAGTGTTCAGTTCATTAAGCTGGCAGTCTATTAGCGTGTTGGAAATGTTGCGCAGGTCACTGTCACTCCTCACTCTTGTCGATTTCCCCAACGTGCATGTGACAATACTTCCCTCAAATTGGTCTGGGAGCTTTCTTGAGCGGGGGGGACTGGGTACATCCCAGTTCTCGACATCCTGATCCTCCATCATCTTATTTGTTGTTGCCAACATCTCTGAGAATGCACAGTCACTGGAGCGAATGTTTATCAGTTCTTGTTTGAGGTTTTTGATCAAATCAACCGTGTCTGTCACAGATGTGGTGATGGACTGGAGGCTTTTAGACGTGAACTCTGATTTACTGAACAACTGTTTGAAAAGTACAAGGAGGAATATGAACTTTTTTGTTCTGATCTGCTGAAGGAGTGACTGTGCCTCAAGCTCACTCTGTCCCTCCTCTTCCGCGTACTGTACCTGCCTCTCCACGATAACATCATACAGAATGAAAACTTTTGTCACTGCGGCCGATCTTGAATCGCACCTGGTGTCACACCCTCGCTCCAATTCCAATGACCTCTGATCGGGCCGCATCTCTCTTTGCGCGTTAAGGAAACGGGCATGACGTGACATGAAGGTGTGCAAGGTGTTGAGAAAGTAAAAAAAAGTTGAGGCATCCAGCGATGTCCGGGCCACAGCTGACAGGACAAGGTTTAACCTATGAGAGTGAGCACATAGATGGCCTTGAAATTGTTTGTTTGTCCATGGCTGTGGTCCAATAATGCTGCTTTATACTAATGTTTATCTTCCGATTTTCATTTTAGGACTCCAGGCTGAAGGAAAACACAACTCAACAGGTACGTCTAGAGAAAAAGGGGAGGGAATAATTAAAGGTCCAGTGTATGGGAATTTCTCCCATCTAGCGTTGAGATCATATATCACAATCAACTCTCTTGCATCACGCAGTTTAAAGTAGGTATTACAGCTACAGTAGCCTTTGCTCTTTCTGGGTGAAGAAGAAGACTCTGAAATTTGGATTCTGAATCCGTGTGGTCCTCCATGTTTCCTTCTTCAAACTCGCCACCGGGGCCGGGAAGCTACCATACCCGTTAGCAGCGTTAGCAGCGTTAGCAGCGTTAGCAGCGTTAGCAGCGTTAGCAGCATTAGCAGCAGCTGAGAGTTTATCATGTGACAGAGAAAACATGAAAGGTGGAGCAGTATGTCCTGTATGTCCCTTATACACACACACACACACACACACACACACACACACACACACACACACACACACACACACACACACACACACACACACACACACACACACACACACAAAGGCGGAGCAGTGTGTCCTGTATGTCTCTTACCAGCTAATGTATTTCTAGATGAACATGAATATGGAGCGTCTACCCCAGTTCATGCAAACCCATATGTTAAATTTCCAGCCAATAGGAATACTTGATTAATGGTGGAGGTAAATATTCATGAAAAAGGACAAGTTGGTGAACGGGCAACACAGATTTTTGATAATGAACAACTAAAAACATTACACCCTGGACCTTTAAGGCATGATCAGTGGTTTATGTTTAATCTTTCCTTTTAATTAAATTGACTTCTTTTGCTGATTACTCTGGTTACTGTTCAGAATCTATCAGGGTGGTGGGAGGAGACAGTCGCTGTGCAGGAATACTGGAGCTGGAACATCTGGGAGAATGGAGACCAGTGTATTACTTTGAAATGGACCCTGACTGGACCCTGAAGACAGCAGCTGTTGCCTGCAGAGAGTTGGGCTGTGGCTCTGCTGTTAGGAGAGAGAACAAAGTCCTCAGACAGATCTGTGTGGAGGATCAGCTCTGACTGTGTTCAGCCCCAATCTGCTCTGAGGGAGTGTGCAGAATCATATTCCGCTCCCTATTTCCTGGATCTCACCTGCTCAGGTAAGCCCATTAGTGACATCACCTTCTACATATGTAATCTATGACAGTAATAATTGATAATTGACACACCCTCTTCTCTGTGGGCAGTGTGGTGATTGGTCACGTCTCACAGAACGTTTTGACGGAACCTTAAAAGACAGTCACTGCAATGCAACTGTGGATTATTTTTGGTACTGAAGCTTTGTTACCATTTGCAAAGTTTCCCTTTCTGTCTCTGCATTGCCTATTGTGGTGGAAATTCCACTAGGTGAGATCTGAACTAAGGCTTCTCTCAACAAAGTCTTATTCTTATTCTTATTCTTTGCGCAAAGAAGATTCAGTTCATCATGAGAGTCTGAGAGAATGAGCAGAGTCTTGGAGAATCGTTTGAATCGCTGACAGATTGTTAGAGGGGAGGTATACGGTGGCCGACGGGGGCAAACGCACTGCAACTTACTGAAATATACGCAAATAGACAAAACACAAGCAAATTAAGAAAACATCTTCATTCATTTAACAACACATGTGCAGCATTCAGCAAACATGCTGCAAATACACACAGCACAACCAAATACACAAATGCACTGCAAATACACACAACACAACCAAATACACAAACACACTGCAAATACACACAACACAACCAAATACACAAACACACTGCAAATACACACAACACAACCAAATACACAAACACACTGCAAATACACACAACACAACCAAATACACAAACACACTGCAAATACACACAACACAACCAAATACACAAATGCACTGCAAATACACACAAACAACCAAATACACAAATGCACTGCAAATACACACAACACAACCAAATACACAAACACACTGCAAATACACACAACACAACCAAATACACAAACACACTGCAAATACACACAACACAACCAAATACACAAACACACTGCAAATACACACAACACAACCAAATACACAAATGCACTGCAAATACACACAAACAACCAAATACACAAATGCACTGCAAATACACACAAACAACCAAATACACAAATGCACTGCAAATACACACAACACAACCAAATACACAAACACACTGCAAATACACACAACACAACCAAATACACAAACACACTGCAAATACACACAACACAACCAAATACACAAACGCGCTGCAAATACAGAAACAATGTAAAAAGAAAAGCACACAATCCCTGAAAACAAATGCAACAAAAAAAATCGCTGCATCCAGATTACACAACGGAAGTTCTTCAGGCCTCTAGGGCAGGGGTGTCAAACTCAGTTTCACTAAAAATGAAAATTACATCAAGGGCCAAACATTACAGTTTTTCTTGATTGCTTTGATGCAGCAGTCAACTTAAACTCCACATTTTCAAAACAGTTAACACACAGGCCGAAACAGTGGCACTGATGGTCAAAATGACACATTTTGTTTGCAAAAGGCTCTAACCGTGCCCAAACATTTAAAATATGCAACAAAAGAAAATTTTGCCATCAAACAACACAACTTGCAAACAAGTGTTTGAGCTCTTCCGATCAACCATTACACAGTGGACAGCAAAATACAAAATACAGCACTCAGTGAGAATCAGTGCACCATTGCTTGTCATTGTAGCCTATTACTGGATGTAGCTTTCATGCCAGGGCCAAATTTGCCTTCTTGCCAAGAATTGGATCCAGAATCAGAAATGCTTTGATGCAAATTTCATTGATTCCATTGATTCTTATTTTCAAAATGTGGCTGAAAACTGAAATACTGTAAATACTGTAGACTGGTCTATGGGGCCACATGGCCTAACCCTGTAGACTGGTCTATGGGGCCACATGGCCTAACCCTGCAGACTGGTCTATGGGGCCACATGACCTAACCCTGCACACTGATTGCTAATTGAAGATTTGTGTGAAGGAGTGTCAAACAGGTGCTTCAGTGATTTCATACTGATAGCAGGTAGTTTCTAATAGTTAGGACCAGATGGTTTCTGTTTGGTTACCATAGCTAAAACAATGGAGTTTGGACTGCTTGAATGACATCTGTGTTAACTGTTCTGCAAAATGGTGGGGAAAATGTGTCAATCCAATGAGAAAGGGTTAACACATTTGCAAGAGGTGTCTTCTGCTCTGCTGAGACTGTGATGATGAAAACCGAGTGGATCCCAGTCAAAGCAATCAAGAAAATTTTTAATAGTTTTATTGACATGCTTTTATTTATTCGAAAAAGTTAAATATCTTTGACTGTATTATTGCATCTTCTCACTTACAATTTGGCCAACATAAAGCCCTAAAAAAGTTAGCAAAATAGTTCCTTAGCCATCATAGAGTTTAACTAATCAAGCAGAACAATGATTACATTTTTAAAAGGCGGCTACCACTCAGCCGACTCACAACAACCTGTTTCACAGCCTGAATATGCAAACTCACCGGTTCTGTGGGGATTTTAAAATCTCAATGTTGGCAAATCTGACAAATTCTGTTTCTGATTCATTGTGAACCTAATATGCGGGCCGGATCAAAATTTGTGAGGGGCCCGATTTGGCCCCTGGGCCTTGAGTTTGACACTTTGTGCTCTAGGGGGAGCGCTGAGTGGAACAGCTTGATTTTAGAGCCCATGGATAGAGAGCGTTCTGCCTTTTTATTACCACGAGTTTACTCTCTCTCTGTCTCTGTCTCTGTCTGTCTCTCTCTCTCTGTCTCTGTCTGTCTCTCTCTCTCTGTCTCTCTCTCTCTGTCTCTGTCTCTGTCTCTCTCTGTCTCTCTCTCTGTCTCTGTCTCTCTCTCTCTCTCTCTCTCTGTCTCTCTAGCTATTAAAGGTGCTGTAGGTAGGATTGTGAAGATCCAGGACTTAGCCAAAAAATTTGAACATCGACAACTTCTCAGTCCCTCCCCCCCTTTCCGCTGAAGCCCAAAACGGTCTCCTAAGCCCCTCCCCCCACGAGGGAGAATGAATGTGTGTGCATGAGCAGTGATTGACACGCAGTTAGACACTCCCCCTGGCCCTGATTGGTAAATCTGAACACTACAGGCTGTAGGTGGTGTCAGTTTTTAAATGACCTGCTTCATGTAGTTCTACTGGAATATAGAACTACTTCAGCAGATATGACAGAAAGTTAGTTTTATAAGTCTTTTCCTACTGTACCTTAAATATGCGTCGGCTGATTTTTATGCACATCATCCATTCAAATCTATCATCCCTTAGGAGTTTTATACAACTACGAAATTCTATTCTTACTTTTTGAAAATATTGGAGACTGCTGATTGATCCTAATTTCATCCACCAATTTCCTAGCCTAAAAATCTAGACGCACCCTAGCAGCAGAAAATGTAATTTGCAGACAGGGTCATCTAGCAACTCTCCGTTGGCTTGCGAGCTGGAAAAACCAAACTCTGGTCAGGCCAATCACATTGGTGGGCGGGTCTTAACATAATGATGGCGGAGTTGTGGCAGTTCCGTGTGAATTCCTTGCTACTTGAAAACAAAGAAGATGGCCCCTGCTACTGGTGAACAGCGGTCTTTGGAATCGGTTTTGGACGCGACTCTGGAAGACTTGGAGTTCAGCTTTTCTTTGAGAAAAGAACAAAGAACGGCACTGAAGTCCTTCTTAAAAAAGGAAGATGTGGGGGCGGCCTCTAGCTCACCCAGTAAGAGCGTTCGCCCCATGTTGGCTGAGTCCTGCAGCCCGGGTTTGAATCCAACCTGCTGCCCTTTGCTGCGTGTCATCCCCCATCTCTCTCCCCCTTTCATGTCTATCCACTGTCACTATCTAATAAAGGGAAAAAGCCCCCAAAAATACTTGGTGTTTGCGGTTTAAAGTTTAATCCATCAACTAGCGTTGATGACCTTATAAGGAGAAGATTCCTGATTGGCCCATGTGAGCTTTCATTTTCTCAAAGGCAGAGCAGGATACCCAGGGCTCGGTTTACACCTATCACCATTTCTAGCCACTGGGGGACCATAGGCAGGCTGGGGGAACTCATATTAATGTTAAAAAACCTCATAAAGTGAAATTTTCATGCCATGGGACCTTTAAGCCAGCAATCCAGTTCTGTTTAAGGAATTTAGCTTCTCAGCATTCACATGCATTTTCTGCAGGAAATGCATTTTCTAGTTGAGTACATTAGGGCAATACAGTGCATAATACAGTTTAAATTATTGTTTGTGCATGGACTGTAAAAAAAGGTGCATAGTTATATTGTTAGTACTGTCTGAAATTTAGTGTTCACCCTCTCACCAGTAAATGGCAGTACGAGTGTATTTAAAGATTGTGGATTACCTGAGCAGAAGGAACAGAGGATAGAGAAATCTGCAGATGCTGATAACGTGTAATTGTTAGAAAACCCATTAAAAGTGTTAAAAAATTTAAAACAATTGTATAGTGTATTAATGTAAATTTAATTTAACATTGCTGCAGTCTGCGGTGTTATAATGAAATATTGTTCTGTTGTTAATAATCAACTTCTGTTTGAACTGTGCTGAGTCCAGTTTGAATCACTGAATTGCTGTTTCATGACATCTTTTTATTTTGTGTCTGCTGTCTTTTCTCTCTCTCTATTTTATCTTCTATCATCTCTCCAGACTCTGTCAGGCTGGTGAATGGGACCAGTCTGTGCTCAGGCAAACTGGAGGTAAAGACTAACCAGTCTACCCAGCGCTGGTCCTCAGTGTGTGAAGATGACTTTGACCAGCAGGATGTGGAGGTGGTCTGTAGGGAGCTTGGCTGTGGGGCTCCTTCAGTCCTCCTGGGGGCGCTCTATGGAGAAGTGGAGGCTCGAATGAGGACCAAAGAGTTCCAGTGTAGAGGCAATGGCCCTCATTTATCATTCTTGCGTAGAAACGGGTGTATATGTTGGCGTACGATTATGCTTACACTCATACACACCGCCTGATTTATGAAGCTGTGCGTACCTTTGAAATCCAGGTGTACGCAATACCTGCCCTTGATAAATGCCGCGGCTGAAAACGATCGTCATTAGAATAACACGCCCCAATATATTCTCGGTTTTGAGGCCTCGCCCCTACAATTTACGACATGGTGAGACGTAATCCGGCTGAGAAGCAGCACTTTTCAGAGGTGGAGATTGAAACCCTGATATCTCCGGTTCATTTGCACTAACGTGTGTACTATTTGTCAGCCTGAAAACTGGTATTAAAGGCTGGAGAAAGAATGCGGAATGGAAAGAGATCACTGATGCGGTCAACAGTGTTGCCATAGTAAATCGGACTCCAGCTGAAGTTTAGCCTATTTAATTTATACATCCTTGACACATGTATTATATAGTGCTAATAGTAATATACAGGCTTCTATTGCAATCTCTTAGGCCTACATGTAGGTGTACTTATATTTAAATAAACACACGGTAGCAGAGTTTATGCAGTGTCTTTTATTTCACTCGTGTTTTTTTTCAAGAGTCGGAACGAGGCAACAGCTGAGGGAGAGCGTGCGTCCTCCGCCCCGCTAGGCTAAAACAATGTTGCAGACCGGCGCATAGAGGTCTTCTTTTAGTTTGTCAGTGCGTTTTGGGGTGTTAGGAATTGTTTTTCTGCGCATTTCCGCACTAACTCAAAACGTGCGTACACATGTGTACACCACCTCCTGAGCTGGCGTAGGATTTGAGCGTGCCGTACGCCAATGTCCATATTGATAAATCTCAAAGTCACCGTGGTTTTGGGTGTACGCCAGGTGTACGCTGGAAATTTGGTGTACGCACTTTTGATAAATGAGGGCCAATGAGTCTGCTCTCCTGGACTGTAGAAGCTCAGGCTCAGATAGAAACACCTGCTCATCTGGAAAAGCTGTTAGACTCACCTGCTCAGGTAGAAGAGGAGCTGCAGCTCTGATTTGGTTCATTTCTGTTCTAATTAAATTCTTTTGCTCATGACTCTCTGGTTTCTGTTTAGAGCCTGTCAGGTTGGTGGGAGGAGATAGTCGCTGTGCAGGAACACTGGAGGTGAAAAATCACGGAGAATGGAGACCAGTGCATTACTGGCTGGTCTCTGAAGAAAGGAACTGTTGTCTGCAGAGAATTGGACTGTGGCTCTGTTGTTTCTTTAGGAGAGAGAAAAGAGTTCACACACAGATCTTTGTGGGAGATCTACTCTGACTGTGTTCACTCTGGATCTGCTCTGAGGGAGTGTGCAGAATCATATTACTCTTCTTCTATGCTGAATCTTACCTGCTTAGGTAAGCCCACCAGTGACAACATATATGACATTGTATTACAGTAAAATTCCCAGTGTGTCCCTTCCTCTGTCACAGTGACAGTCAGTGGTTTCAATTGTACTAAACAGTAAAGGTATTCAGGACAATGACATGCTAAAGTGTAGAGAAGTGTTAATGGAAGTGTGTCTGTCCATCTGCCTGTCCCATGACATCACTAAATGGACCCTGAAAAAGGGTGTGTGGTGTGGTGTGTGGAACACCCTCTTGCACCTCCTTTTTAATACGGTGGGGTTTATACATGCCGCTTATGATTTGGTAACACCTCTGACACACCCACCAAAACAAGAGAAAACATACCTCAAAGTAAGGCTGATGAAACTGGCTACATCATCCTGGCTGTCACAGGGACTGCCCATTTCTCCGATGCTCCATTGTTCCGACCTCTCAATAACCCGAAAAATTCCCTTTGGTCCTACAGCCCACTAGTCCGACGTCCCTTTTTTTGAAAAAATAAACCCTCTGCTCCGACATTCCATTGTCAAATCCACACTTCTGATGTTTCCACCACTTCCACATTACTGAACTGAACAGAGAAGTGATGCAGGAAGTCACATGTGTGTGCTGTCATGTCTCTCCAGGCCAACAGGGGGCGGATGCCGTGCAGACAGAAGGACATTGAGCCAGATTATTATAACCTGCATGTTCCTGCAGCTGCAGGAGTGCCGACTGGTTGCGAAACAGATCTGCCGTCCGTCAATACCCACCAGGTCCAGATTTGTTGCAGAATGGCTGCGGCCACCCACGAGATCTTGCGAATTCACGTAGAATAGAACTACAAAACCAGTTGTTAGTGTTTGGGATTAAAGAAATACGATGAAGGAATCAAAGTTATGTAGCTCGCAAACAATGTACATATTTAAAATTAGAGGATGTTTTCACAACAGTTTAATGCTTATTTCATAAGAATTTGCTTATTTTTGTAAATAAGAATGTAGCTCATTTTTGTACTTAAGGAAATGTACCAAATTTTTGTTATTTAGGATTTTCTTTTATAAATAAGATATTTTTTTTCTATTTCAAAAAACTTTTGTCTAGTTTTGTAATTTATAAAATATTTGCAAAATTTTAAGGAATTTAGCGGATGTTTTATACCTAAAGGCAGGGTTGGTGACTCGCTTTGCCAGACCTTCCTCCACAGCGCTGCGGAGGAAGGTCTGACTAGTCCACACAGCATTCCTGGATGGGAGAAAAACGTGCTCCTGTTTATTGGCATTTCTTTAAACCAATCACAATCGTCTTGGTAGTAGTTTTAGTTTTAGTAGTAGTTTTAGTCGTGCAACAGAAAACTCAGATCTAGAGACAGATCTAGCTAGCTGTCTGGATTTACCCTGCAGAGATGTGAAAAAATAGGATCTGAATATGTGGTGATATAGACTAATTTTCTCCTGATATGTCTGTCTGAAAAATGCCATTTTAGTGTCGGAATGTTCTGGAGATATGTGGCTTGTGAAGAATAGGTATCAATATTTACCTTGCCGACTATGGGGAAAAGAATCACTCATAATCTGTGAGCAAGAAGTCCTTTTATTGGTTCTTTCAGAGCGGGCAGCGAGGCAGTGATTGGTGGGCAGCAGCTACAGATGACAGATCTTTTTCAGAGCCCCAAAAGTTATATATTGCTGTCTCGGTGTAAAGAACATTTCAAACAGATAAAAAAGTGTAATGTATCGGAAATAGTAACTAACCCTGCCTTTAAGAAATGTTCTTATTTTTTTGGAAAAAAATGTTTGTTAAGTTTTGTACTTTACTGTAATTTACCTGATTTTGTAATTTAGGATTTTGTCTTAAGTTAAGGACTTTTTTGTATTTCATAAGATTTTGGCTTATTTCTGAAAATAAGATTTTTAATGAATTTACTTAAAGAATTTTCTTATTTTGTTGATTGTTTTTTGTAACGCAGCTTTTTATACTAAATGAGTTTTGATTATGTTTGTACTTGAAGGGTTTTGACAGAAAATACTCTCATAATCAAGTAAACAATGTGAATGAAAACATGAAGACATGATATGTAGCAGGAGCTTTCAGAGAACATGAAGATTAAAACATCACTTTAGGACGTCTGCTGACAAAATCAGGTGGCCGTGATAGCTCAGTTAGTAGAGCAGGCACACCTGTCCAGAGGAGGGTTTGCTACTTGACGCAGCGGCTGCGGGTTCAACTCTGGCCTTTGGCTCTTTGCTGCATGTAATTCCCCCCTCTTTCCCCTTTCATGTCTTCATCTGTCCTGTGAAAATAAAGGCCTAAAAATTCCCCAAATCTGAAATTTTTTATGGCAGAATAAAAAACTAAACACATACGTGTAACGCAGAGAGAAATGTTCTAGTACTACTTCAACAAAGTTTTCAGGACTCGTGTTTGCTGGGAGGTTTAATACTCAGAGAGATGAAATAATGAAGATCACTGTAACAAATGTTTGGCTTTCATCTGTTGTGTTTAAAGGAAATAAAACCGCTTTAATAAAATATAAGACTCTGTGAATGAGCTGATTTTAAGCCTCCTGTTGTCCTCGGGTCAAAAAGTTTCTATATCAGAAATTTGGGTTTTCTTTCAACCAAATTTTCAAAGAAAAGTAACGTGGATGGTTTCCTACAACGCTCTTCACAAGTAAAATAAATGATCAGTTCACTACTTTCATTGAATGTGGTTGTTTTATTCAATTTAGTAGCATTTAGAGAGAAATAAATTGATATAAGGATGTTGGAAAAAGCTTCAAAAACTGGGTGCCTGGGTGGTAGAGCGAGTGCCCATGTAAAGAGGCTCAGTCCTTGGTGCAGAAGTTGTGAGTTTGATTTTGACCTGCAGCACTTTCCTACATGTCATTCCCCCCCTTCCTCTCTCCCCTTTCATTTCTAAGCTGCCCAGTCACTAAAGGCCTAAATGCCAGAAAATAATCTTAAAAAAGGGACAAAAACATTGGGTGGAAAGCGACGAAAGTGTAAAAAAAAAAAGACGACCAAAATGTTGAAACAAAAGTTATTTAAAATTTTTACCCCAAAAAATATAGATAGATAATTGTTTCAGATCGGGTCACATCCTCACCCCAAACCAACCGCTCCAAAGTCGGTTGGAAAGCGTACCGAGAGCACCTCATCAAGCAGGTCTCGGTATGCCTGTTTGGGTTTTTGGTGCACATCTGGGTGTAGCGGTGTTGGAAACCGTTCCCTAACATGGATATAGTTCCCTATATAGTGTGTTCTCCATTTTGTAGAGGTGTTCGAATTCTCCGCGGTTAATTTCATTCACTAGGTGTTTCTCAAAGTCAAGGAAGGATCCTTCGTAGCCTGAATTTCGAGCACAATACGTCATCGAAGTCTGTCGAAGGACTGTTCCAACGTCAAGGACTGAGTCCTTCGTTCGAAAAATTTTCAAGGATGCATATGTGTATCCTCCACGCTTCAAAATCATGATGTGTCACCGTTTTCAGCCCTTCTGAGTTTGCAGGTATGCAAGAATCAAAAACAACACACCTTCCACGTGGAATCATAAATCTATTATATACAACGAAGGGATGAGACAAACTAAATGTGGAAATTAAATACACTGCAAACAAAACAAGCCATGCAAATAAAAAATAACAAAAGGTAAAACACAAGCATTAATAACAGGCTCTCTCTCCCATGTTTAAGGCCTTTTCTTTAGTTTCTCCGATGATTTTGATGTTAACAAATGGAAGTAGTGGCCTCCTCCTCATGTGTAGAACTCAGCTTATAATGACAAGAGAGACTTACCTGAAGGAGGGGTGAGGAGCACGTTCTCCCTTCCTCCTCTTTCTCCTGGATGTCTCCTTCGCTCTGTCAATCTCACAGCTCACACATACACACACACACACACACACACACACACACACACACACACACACACACACACACACACACGGACACACAGACACAGACACACAAACACACACACCCCTCTCTCTTATCTCTGGATGTTTCCTCTCCTCTCTGAATAATGTGTGCATGAAGACACGTAAGCCTCTGCGGTTTTAGGGTCATGTAAAGGACATTGATTACTGGATAGATTCCAAACTCTATAATCGCTCATGATAATTACCCAATTGTGATATTAATGCATATTGTGTTAGGATATCTTTAGGAAAACGAAATAACACCAAATGTACATTTTAACGAGTTTAATTATACATTTTCAATAATTCATATCATGGCATAGTAAACCGTAATTATAGGCTACATTCATATCCCGAAAAATATAGTATGGAAATTCATTCAACATAACTCATAACAGGCAAATAACACCTAAAAGTATCTTATTTGAACATTTATAACCTAACCTGGCACTACCTCCATTTATGCATGTGCTGTGGTATGCAGTGCTGATCGGACCGTGCGCCGCTGCCCTTTTTTTCCTCCATAAACTCCACTCTCAGCTCCTCTGCCAGTTGCTGCATGAACTTCCTCTGGGCAATTTTACTGCTGGTGCACTCCTCGGAGAGGATGTGTGCAATGATTCTAGCCAGTTCAAGGATGTATAAAGTTATATGAACACATAGACAGCCACGGCCAACTATGTCTACCGTGCCTTTCACAGAGGGAGCGCCCGGTGCTTGCTTTCTGATTCGGAAAGGCGGTGTAGTGGGGTCTGGGGACATGCCCCCCAGGAGAAATTTTTGGCCGTAAAAGTCCCAATTTGGTGGCCTCTGGCACGTACACAGTGGGACTAACGTTACTCCGGGCTGGAGCCACAGCAGGACTAACGTTACTCCGGGCTACACACAGCATTGGCAAACAGACACACACACACACACACACACCCCTCTCTCTTATATCTGCTTGTTTCCTCTCCTCTCTGAATAATGTGTGTATGAAGTCACGTAAGTCTCTGTGGTTTTAGAGTCATGTAAAGGACATTGATTACTGGATAGAGAGCTGATGCTGCAAAGTTTCCTCTGATGATGAGATAAAGAAGTCATGTGTGATTAAAAAAAAAAGAAAAAGAGCAGCTGCTGATGAGGGTTGGTGTAGAGCGTATATGAGCTGAGTGGTGTCAGTGTTTGTCGACCTCAGAGCAGAATGGCTGCAGTCACAGAGCTCTCCTTCCTGCTGTTTGCTCTCATCAACAACATCCATGCAGAAGAACGGATCATCATCCAAAAGGAAAGGACCAATTACACCTTCAAGCTCCCCAACAACACCAACTCCTGCCTGATCTCCAGATCTGTTGGTGAGGAGAAGCTTGTCCTGTGGAACACCTATGACCTCTGGTCCAACAGCTCCTCAGTACCTGAACACCTGAAACAACGACTTGTCAGCATGGTGAATCCTTCTTCTTACACCATCCTCAACCTGACCCATTCAGACTCTGGCTCATACCAAGAGGAGTGTTGGACTGAGGGCAACGTGACGCATGAGAACAACTTTAATATTACTGTTTGTACTTCAGTAGATCGGAGACTTCTTGAAGTGAGACTTGGGGAAACAGTGGATGTGTCATGTGAGGAAGCAGCTGATAATCTGGATATCCAGTGGCTCAAACGGGACTCTAGATATGAGCAAGAAACATGGAGCAGAGTTTTTGGGGACAATACGACATCAGTGATGGACAATATTAGAGGAAGATACCAAGTGGTGACAAACACATCAGCTCTTCGTGTTTCCAACGTCACAAAAACAGACTTTACACAGTACAGATGTCTGGTGATGAACCAACAGCAGTGTGTTAGCAGTTACTCTGTAGAGTTGATCCTACAGTATGAGATGATCTACGGCTCAGTGGGAGAGACCGCTGTGTTGCCGTGCAATGCTGCTGACTCCACTAATGAACAGCCCCCACGTTGGAGGAAGTTTAATCTCAAAACACACTCCTTCACTGACCAAGGACTACAAAACCAGACTGTTCCTTCAGTAGACCAAAACTACTCGCTGGTGTTTTCATCTCTAATGTTAAATCACACAGGTCTCTACTTCTGTAAAGCCTCTAAAAGAGGGCTACATTATGTGCTGGTGGTGTGTCCCAAATTTGCCCCCCCTGCTGTAGAGCTCTTCTCAGAGGGAGAAGAAGTCACTCTCAGATGCAAAGATTGGGAAGGGGATAAGGTGCATGTTTGGTTTATGAAGTCGAACCGAACAGAGGGAAGAATCTTTAGTGTAACGTATGATCAGAGAATGAGCAGAGTGAGCTGGGACTATGGTAATGGGAGCCTGGTTATCTCTAATATCTCAGTGGGAGACGCAGGGGAGTACTGGTGTATAGTTTCTAACCCAGATGGTGACCGGTGTGTGTCAACAGAGAGAACTGTGTTAGTGTACATGGAGCCCTTTGGGATTTACTCCACCTTCTTCAAAGTGCGATGCTCAGTGCTCAGTGTCCTGCTGCTGATGCTCTGTGCTGCTGTAGTCGTTGTGAACCTGAGGACACGGAGAGGAACGCAGCTTTCAGCTCACACACACACTTAATATGCATATATGATCATTTCATCATTGGCTTTAATACAGCCTGGTATACACTGGCTTTAAAACAAGGGTAGGGACACATTCATGCAGGGAAAACATTTAAACTACAACACAAAAGACAGAGAGAGAGATTACAGAAACAACAAACGGGTGCACATGTTCCCTTATCATCTGTATTAGTATGTTGTGTATATATAGAGATGATATTATATTGTATATATATTGAGTTAGATCTTTTCTTGATTTTGTTGTGGATGTGTGTGATTATAGGGATCACTGCTTTGGGTTGCACCCTGACCCACATGAGGGGGGGTGGGGGGCTGCTCTGTTAGGGGACATGTTGGGAATTCACTTTTTAACATTAAAGTCACCTAAGAGTTTGTTTACAAATCATTTTACCTTTACGTTAACTATGACTGTGTGTGTGTGTGTGTGTGTGTGTTTGTGTGTGTGCATGTGTGTCTGTGTGTGTGTGTGTGTGTTTGTGTGTGTGCATGTGTGTGTGCATGTGTGTCTGTGTGTGTGTCTGTGTGTCTGTATGTGTGTGTGTGTATGTCTGTGTGTGTGTGTGTTTGTATTTGTTTGTGTGTTCCAGATGTTTTATTTTAAATCTAAAGATTATGTGATGTTGTATATTATATATGAAGGAATATGAATTGTCTTTAATGCATTTATAATAGTTGTATCTTGCAGCATTGTCAGTGTTATAAACTTGTTATTACATCTTGGTCTATATCTATAATCTATTGTCTGTGTAATAAACATTATTAATAAACAATTAAACTTGTTCTGATTGTGATTTCTGATTAATTATTATAAGCAACATATCTCTCGTTCTGTAAAATGTTTCTTATGTTACCTTTCAGTAAGTAAAGTTTATTTCTAGAGCACATTTAAACACACATTAACCTGATCAAAGTGCTGAATAAAAGAACATTAAAATGTAAATATCAAAACCCAAAAAGAAGATCCCAACACCAACAACAAGCAGCAGAATGATAGACATGATGAGACCAGATTGAGAGATTAGAGAGTTATAATGGGTCTTTATCCCAGATATAAAAACAGAAATGGAGGGAGCACATCTGATATGTGAAGGCAGCAGCTTCCACCGTCGTGGAGCAGCAACTGGAAAGGCTCTGTCCCATATTTGGCAGTTTGCAGATGATCTGTATCTGTGTTTTATTATAAAGTTAATTAAATAAAAGGTGTTACACTTTGTCTCAGCTACAGCTCTGAGTCTCTCCCTCTGCTCCTGTTTCACTCTCCACTGAGTCTCACTTCATGTCCCGCCCACAACACTATCTGGTTGGTAGATGTTAGACGAGTAACAGCCAATCAATCAAATCATCATGAAGTTATGTTCAAGTGTTGAATGTATTTCTCTACTGGAGAGAACAACTCAGCAGTCTTATTGGGCTACTTTAGTTCTGCATTACATCAGGAGTTAATAGGAGGTAAGGCAAAATGTTATCCAATTGCATGCAGTGAGATTTTCAAATGTATGCTTGGTGCCGCCCCTCGAGTTGGGCCATTTTCATTACTCACTGCCAGACCCTTAATCTTTTGGATTTGGGTCATAGAATTTAAATAATAATTGTTGGCATGATTGTTTTTTTAAATCATGTTTTCATGTCAAACATACACAGTGAATCCTTTGGTTTCACTTTATCTGTAAATAGGGCTGGGTATCATTAAAAAATGTTCAATACCAATACTGTGACTTCAATAACGGTTCCTACAAGATACTTTTTTCGATACTAATTATGATGAAATAAAAATAAATTACAACATTACACATTACGGTACAAATCTTAGCATTTATTTCTCAGCTCCAACTATGTCTACACCCGTCTCTGTGTAACGTAGAGTTTTTCCTGCGTGTCTCTACGACGTGTAACGTTAGACAGCCAATCACAGACATTATTAGATCTTGGTAGAAGCATGCTCCGTGCTGATTGGCCCACTGATGCTGATATTTACTCCATAGGTCAGTGTTTCTCGAACCTTTTCAGACCAAGGACCGATTACCCAATAAAACAGAAACTCACGGACCACCTCACTGCCAAAATATCCCCCAAAACAACAGGCCTCCTACTTCAACATCTTGTCAATTGACAGTAATGTAAACTTTATTCCTCCGTATTTCCTTCAAAACGTCACGCTGATCAATTTGTGCATTTGGCATCATCGCAAAACAGCTTCAATGCCCAATGAAAACAGCCAATTCAAGTGATATTGTTTGAACTTACATGCAAGTTTAATTAATATTGAAAACAACACATCTGTGCTCTTCACTGTTTTTTGGCTTTGGAGTTGCTCGCAGACAGTTTAAAGCGCCCATATTATGCTAGGTTCATAATTGTATTTTGAGGTTGTACCAGAATATCAAATGGTTTAATTTTCAAAAAACACCATATTTTTGTTGTACTGCACATTGCTGCAGCTCCTCTTTTCACCCTGTGTGTTCAGGTCTCTGTTTTAGCTACAGAGTGAGACCTCTCATACGCACAACTCCCCCACAAAGCTCTTTCATGCTTCTTGCTTTCAGCGCAGGGCGGATGGTGTTATGATTAGTGGTGGGCAGATTGAGGCTTCGTGAAACAATGAAACAGTTGAAGCAAATGTGCCATATTGTGTCGAGGCTTCGAAACAATCCAAAACACCCGTCTCAGCGATGACACCTAGTGGTCACTTGCAGGTGTTGATCTGAAACAACCTTGACAACGAGCCATTAAAAAAAATATGTGAAGCTTGTAAGGCTTCACATATTTTGTGAGAGGAGTTTGATTTTGAGATAGCGGATTTTTGGTGATATGGTGACATTTATAGTGCGATTTGTTTAGTTATATTTAGGCTTACATTTAAATTTACACATTGACTGATAGGCTAGAGACAGACAGAGTATACATACAGTGACACATTAATAGATAGATACATATATAGCTACATAGATAGATTAAGATAGATAGATAGATAGATAGATAGATAGCTTTAGATAGATAGATAGATAGATAGATAGATAGATAGCTTTAGATAGATAGATAGATAGATAGATAGATAGATAGATAGATAGATAGAAATGGAAGCTCCGTTTTCATTTTCATTCAGAGCCACAAATGTCAACATCAGGCCCATCATAATCAACATCAACACCAGCAGAAACACAGGACAGTTTATGGGAACGTTTTGATCGTATCCGTGAAACCAAGATGATACACAAGTACTGCTTGCCACAGTGGAAGAGAAAAATACCTCAACTATGCGTTTTTGCCCAGAACTCCTGATCCCCTAACTTACTGGAAAGAGAGAGCAGTAATCTTTCCTCATTTGTATGTCCTTGCTAAAAAATATCTTTGCATGCCATCAACAAGTGTCCCTTGTGTGAGGATTTTATCAAAGGCTGGAGAAATTATCTGTAAAAAAAGAAGTAGGCTAAGTCCTTCCACAGCAGAGAAATTCATATTTTGGAATAAAAATCTATAAAAAAGTGAGACATTGTGGCTTGATTTCTTTTACTAATTCATTTTTCATGACCAAAATAACATTATGCACAGTGAGGAGCCTACAAGCCTTACAAGCTTCACATATTTTTTTTAATGGCTCGTTGTCAAGGTTGTTTCAGATCAACACCTGCAAGTGACCACTAGGTGTCATCGCTGAGACGGGTGTTTTGGATTGTTTCAAAGCCTCGACACAATATGGAACATTTGCTTCAACTGTTTCATTGTTTCACGAAGCCTCGATCTGCCCACCACTACATTAGCTGAAGCAGTAGACACCCTACTTGAGAGCATGTGAACACACAGAAGTCGGAAGAACTACTATAGGAGCACAAGATCAGGGAGTCGGTCCAGGTGAGCTGACAAAATGACTCCAACCGTCTGCAAGGAGAGGACCAGGCCTCAGTTCAGAGGAGCTGTTATTGTTTCAAACTGTTGATCTGTCATTATGTAATCCGTGTCAGTAGAAAGCACATCCTCTATAGGGTTTGTTGGTCTTAATGGTTAGGTGAAGTTTTAAATGCATGGAAATAACCTTTTGCAAACAGAGCAAAAGTTTGCTCTCTAGAAAACCGGCTCTTTTAGTAAAGACTGAGCTGTCAGCGATAAACCAACAGGCATCTTTGGTACTGCTATACCAGATGGACCACTTTTCCCCTTGTAAAGACATTATGAAAACATTTTAAAAAGAGTTTTCGAAAACATTTTTCTCAGGATTTTTTTTTTTTTACACAGGGTTAATATTTTTCATCATTTGTAAAACCACTTTGAAAACAGAGTGCACAATTTAAAGGTTAACTTCGGGTTTTTCAACCTGGACCCTATTTTCCTATGTTATTTTTACTGATGGGAACAACAATCTTCAACATTGGTTCAGTATAAAGCCAGATCGCTGCAGTGGGCAGCTGCCAAACTAGCTTCAATGTAAATTATAGGACAATTGGGCACCTTCAATTTATGTCCAAGTGCTGTTTTTGCCGCTGACAGTCTCAGATTAATATTCTAATTGTCGTACAACATTAGGCAAGGCAAGGCAAGGCAGCTTTATTTGTATAGCACATTTCAGCAACAGGGCAATTCAAAGTGCTTTACAAAAAATTATTAAAATACAAGAATAAAAGTTACAGTGCAGTATAAGAAATTAAACATTAAAGGTAAAAAGTTAAAAACAGTTAAAAATATAAAAGCAGACAAAATACAAGATTTTATGGTGCTAGTATGGGACAATGTTTAAGCCGTTGCTCTGTACACGTAATCCACCTACAGTCTTTGCCGTTCCCAGAACGGACCGGTCCCACCGGTTATTTCTCTTTATATGCTTATATAGATTGTCATACAGTTTCAACAATGCAACTTCAGCATAAGAAATTAACAATTATTTAAAGAAAGGCAACATCAAAAAGATAGGTCTTCAGCCTTGATTTCAAAGAAGTGAGAGTTGCTGCAGACCTGCAGTTTTCTGGGAGTTTGTTCCACATATGTGGAGCATAGAAACTGAACACTGCTTCCCCCTGTTTAGTTCTGACTCTGGGGACCACAAGCAGACCTGACCCAGACCACCTGAGAGGTCTGGGTGGGTCATAGTTTACGGAGATAGACCTTTTTGTTGTTTCTGTTTAACATGAAACAGCCAAAAATCACCATCACCAAACCAGACTAAAAGTACTGTTGAAGATCTTACTCTTTAACTAAAAGGTCTATCTCTGTAGGGATCCATCCCATAATGTTGTCAGACACTTAGAATATGTTAAATTAACACAGTTTTAATAGACAGTCTAATGTGAATAAAATATGTTTTTTGACAAGAAATAAGTAATAGAGAGAGAGAAAAATTAGTTAGCCACATTCTGATCATGTGGGACCGATGTACACATTACAATCAAGTGACTTCTTCAGTGTACAGAGACTATTTGACATACATAAACAGAGCTTGGGTACACAGAGAACATAAAACATATAGACAGTACTTGAGTAAACGCTACAGGGAACACTTTACAATGGGGGTGGGGGAGGTAAGTGTGTGTAAGTGTGCAAATGATGGTGTTAATTTATCCATTTGGCCTCATGTGACAATGTGCCTATGATTTGAGACCAAAATGAAATTGGGCTTAGACCATGCAGGAACTCATAGTGCACCTTTAAAGGATTTATTACACCTGGAGAGAGTGGCAAACCAACGGAAAACACACAAAACACCAAAACAGAACACGGCACCTAACACCAAACGTCTTTGACCAGCAAGTCCAGTGACCCTTGAATTTAACCCTCCTTGGATAACTTTGGCCTGGATGGCTGAGCACCTTCACAGAAATCTTGCTTCTAAGTCTTAACTTATTTTTAAATCAATAATTTCAAACTATAGAGAGCTGAAGTCCCGCCCTTCTACTTCTGTTCCATGGGACCTTTCTTTCAAAAAAATATGAACGTTAGTGAATGGGGAGAGGCCAATTCATTTTTGATCCCGTTTGATTTGAGCCATGGATTACAAATATGATGTTCGTCAATCTGAAAGATAATCTTTCAACCGAAGAAAGTCTCAGTTTATTGTTAAACTGTTGAAGTATCAGACTGTGAAAATACAAATTAGAATGACTTCACACTTCATGGATGACGTCTCGCTGAAGCTACGATGTCTGTGTGTATCGTACCTGTGTGTGTGTGTGTGTGTGTGTGTGTGTGTGTATAGTACCAGGATGTAACGTTACTCTAATGAGCAGAGGATCTCTGTTGTTCTTTTGCTTCTCTGCTGAAAACACTTGACTGGATAAAACCCAGTAGTTAAGATAACGTTACATGTGTTGTGGAGCAGAGCTAAGCTAGCTAGCTAGCTAGCGAACAAGTTGAGCATCAAGCTAGGTGATGTAATTTGTGTGAGACGAGAGATGTAGTTCCCTGAGAGATGTAGTCCACTGAGCGGTTTCACACTAAACTAACTTTTATCACATCAACTGTGCCGGTGACTTGGACTATATTATAAATATTCTGCTACATGTGAATTTAACGGACGATACGAGCTAAATCTGTCAATAAAAAGGAGCACCAATGAACAAAGTGGCATCGATCACATAATAATATAATAAAAGGGTAAAAAAAATTAAGTTGTTTTTAGTACTTGTCTTTGATGTGTCTGGAATGACTTAATCAATCAATCAACATTTATTTATATAGCACTTTACAGTAACCAACAGGTATCCAAAGTGCTTCACATCAGAAACCAAGACTAAAACACACATCATATAACATATCATACAATAAAAAGAATGACATATAGAAACAATAAAATCAGAAAAGGTTACATAGAAAATAGGAGAAGGAAATTGTCACCACTACTATGTATTAAAAGCCTTTCTAAACAGATAAGTTTTAAGTCTAGACCTAAAAAGTGCTACATCTGTAGTCGTCCGAATTTCAGGGGGTAACTAGTCTCGGGGCAGCAACTGCAAAAGCCCGATCACCCCACCGTTTATACTTGGACCTTGGGACTTCTAAAACCAGCTGATTTGAGGACCGCAAGGACCGGTTGTGCTCACGCAGTGTTAAGATATCGGACAAATACTCCGGGGCCAGGCCGTTTAAGGCCTTAAAAACAAACAATAAAATCTTGAAATCGATTCTAAAACGCACAGGGAGCCAATGTAGGTTATAGAGAACAGGAGTGATGTGTGCGCGTCTAGACGTATTTGTTAAAAAGCGAGCAGCAGCATTCTGTACAAGTTGAAGTTGTGAGATGGTGGTCTGATTCAGACCAACATAAAGAGCATTACAGTAATCCAACCTTGAACTAAGAAAGGCATGAATCGCCTTTTCTAGATCATGCCTGTTAAGGAAGGGCTTAACTTTAGCCAGGAGACAAAGCTGGAAAAAACTCATTCTAACAACATTGCTGATTTGCTTATCAAATTTCATGTTGCAATCAAAAGTAACCCCCAAATTTTTGACAGCTGGCTTAAGGTATGAAGCCAGGGCTCCCAAACTCAAAGCTGGACCGTCTGGCATATCTGAAGTACTGAAGATGATACACTCAGTTTTAGCTTCATTCAAATGAAGAAAGTTTTGTGAAAGCCACAACTTAATTTCATTAATACAGCTAAGCAGGGAGTCTAGTGCAACACTGTCATTCGGTTTCAAAGGCAAATAAATTTGTAAATCATCTGCATAACAATGAAAAGACAGGTTGTGTTTTCTTATAATAGCCCCTACAGGCAACATATATAAGGAAAACAGGATGGGGCCAAGAATAGAACCCTGGGGTACCCCACAGGAGAGAGGAGCAGTTGACGAGGATAAGTCACCAATCATGACAGAGAAGCTTCTATTTGCCAAATAGGATCTAAACCATGGGGCTTATTGACTTACACATGTTTGGTCTCACCATTAAGTCCAACCTTGACCCGGGGCTTATTGACTTACAGTATGTTGACATTTTTGGCACTTGGTTGTTTTCAAACGGTTTTGTGTTTGATTAGTAAAATCTCATGTATTCAGGGCATTGGCTCTGGATATTTAACCGAGGCAGAGATCAGACTGACATCCAGACGGACGAGGACCAAGGAACGAGACTACTACACTACTTCACCTGAGGTGAGTCCCGTTGGTCTCTGTGTGTTTCAGTAGAACAGAAAAGGATCTTTAGAGGTTTAAAACTTCAGTTTAAAGATTTCAACACTTTGAGCTGCTCTCAGATCTTCATCTGGCATAAAAACTAAAAAAACACACCTGCACTTTGAATCAACTCAAAGACTTGAAGATGACTTTCTTGTCTGTTAAGGTGGGGTAAGTCCTGGTGAAACAAATTTTGTGGCCAGTTAGTCTCTCTCAGCCTTCAAAGCTATAACCAGCACTTCAGTTTTATCCTGGTGGAGTTGTTTATGCATGTTCTGTATATATATACTGGAATTGTAATGGAAAGGTATTGTTGTATATTTGTATATTGTTGTATTGTTGTAAGACCTGAAAAATTGTATGCTGTATTAGCATATCTATTTCCTTTGTAATAATATGATTTTGTAAAATTGGGGCTGGACCAAATAACCTATTTCTAATTTTCTTTTTTTTTTGTTATGTTTTCTTTTGCAACATTGTTGATTGTTCAAGAGAAATAATAAAATGAAATGAAATATATATAATTGTTCCCGTGTTATTATATTATATTCCAGTTGCTGTGAGAGCCCTGAACCATGCGTCCTGTTGTGGTTTCTGCCATCCTTCTTCTGGTGGTGCTGATGTTCATGTCCGCTTCTGCAGCCGGTAAGAACAAACAAACTAAATTATCAGTCTACACAGACAACACAAACACAAAACTGACAACATGTCTTCTTTCTGTGAAACGGTGGATCCTGCAGACATGTGTAAGACCAAATATCCGGCCACACCGTGTACAAACACGAAGCTCGGTGATGGTTGGGTCCAGATGACTAAAAAACGCTGTGTGAAGGCATTCAACGATAAACTGGTCTTTACGGATGCACAGGTAATAAAACACACACATCAGACTACAGACTGTAAATGTGACCTCATCCTGTTCAGACTGTAAATGTGACCTCATCCTGTTCAGACAGTAAATGTGACCTCATCCTGTTCAGACTGTAAATGTGACCTCATCCTGTTCAGACTGTAAATGTGACCTCATCCTGTTCAGACAGTAAATGTGACCTCATCCTGTTCAGACAGTAAATGTGACCTCATCCTGTTCAGACAGTCACTTGCCTCCTGTCAGGTTGCAGGCTTGGACCCAAGTGCAGGAAGGCGAGGAGTAAGCAGCAGTTTGAATAAACAATGATTTTAGTGAAACACAAGGATACTTACAAACTTGTAAGAAGGAAAAGTAATTAAGTGAAAGCAGGAACACGGAAGGAAATGCGGAAATACTCCAAGAACACAAAACCACAGAAATACACATGACAGAACTCTTCCCAAAAGACAGATGACTAATGAACAAATGACAATCAAGCATAGACACAGAAAGCACAAAGACTATTACTGCGTTCTAGACACAATTTTTTAGCCCGTAAGTTACGACTTCAAGTCACGACTCACAACTTGGTAGCATTCCAGGCAAAGTCACCACAAACCCTTTTAGCTAGCATTAGCTAGCGGCTAACTAACGTTGACGTTAGCTATCGTTAGCTGATACTAGCGATTTCTAGTCGGCGACATATTTTGGGCTTCATTTAATAAACATAACCTGTAGTAGTACACAATCGTATGTGTATTGTTTTGAACACAATGTGCGGAATTACTATTACTTTGCCTATTTATGTCTATTTATTTCTATTTCTCACCGTTAATCACCGGCATCAACAGGGGGCGCCATTGTTGTTTATGTGTGTGTGACGTCAAAAACTGTAACTGGGAGAACAACCATCTGGTACCAGTTCACGGGTAGTAAGTTACGGGTTTGACTGTCGTTCCAGGGCGCTTTCACGGGGAGAAGGTTGTGAAAACACGAGTTACGGGACACCTGGAACGCGCCCTAAATACACAAGTAAACGAGGGTTAACAAGGGACAGGTGACTCAAGGGCTGGAGAACAGGTGAAAGATAGGGTGGAGCAGACAATCACAAAGGTGGGGAAACCAAAAGACAGGAAGTAAAACCAGAATACACATAAGAGAACAGAGAGACTACAAAATAAAACAGGAAATGGAAAACCAACAGAAAACAAGAAACCAACTATACACAGAAACTTGACACTGGATGAGACGTGACAGCTCCGTCAAGTACAGCAAAAGATGTGAGGAAAGAGGATTTGAGGAAACTAATTTTTAGTGAAATGTGATGTTTAATAGTATAATGTGATTACGGAGGTACAGCTATGGAGGGTCATTTGACCCAGTATTTAAAATTAAAAGGAAAATGACAAATACATTCTTAATTTATTTTTGGCAATGTAATAATGAAAGGTATTTTTGGAATAATAGAAAAGCTTAAATGCAAAAGCCTGAAATGTGTAACGGCAAAAGAAAAAACAAACATGAGAACGTTTAAAAGAGAAAGTTTGTCATTAAGATATAAAGCCTTATTTTACCTCCCTCTGTTTTGAATTCAACATTTTTTAAAGGTGCTCTTGTGTTTTCTCTTTCGTCCGAGCAGAGGTTAGGGACCGGAGCCAGGCTAGATCAAATAAGGGAATTAATATGACAAATGATGAAGTATCAGTGAAAAAACTAATTCTCCTTTCCTGTGTTTATTTCAGAAAGCCTGTAGAAAGTACCCACGTGGCCTTCTGGTATCGATCCACAACTCATGACGCATCTCCAGTGCGCAATGTGCCATGAACAGAGCCACCACCGGAAAAGTTCAATACTATATCGGACTAATTTATAAGACGGTAAGCAGTGAATGTATCTGTTCATGAAGCCCTATATAGCCCTAGTTCAACGCATTCTCATGAACAGGTTTGTATGATATTGCACAACAATTCCTATAATATCCTACAAAGTTATGGCGGCTGTCGGCCCAACACATAAAGATTAGTCACATGACAGTTAAGTTTATCAGTCTTAAAGTTTGAATGAGGCTGAGAAAAGATTTTGAAGCAGGTACAGAGCACCGTGAGGTCATGAACACCCGTTTGCAGTGTGCATGGTGGCTTGGAGGTTAGCACTCCACCAGAAAGTAGCAAGTGTGTGTTTGTGGCCGGTTTGGCTCAGTGCTAGAGCAGGCACACATCTACTTTGAGGTTTATGCCTCAATGCAGAGGTCCAGGGTTTGATTCCCACCGGTGACAATTTCCTGCATATCTTCCCCCTTTCTCACCTTGTTGTCCTATCAAATTAAGGTGGAAAAAGTCTGAAAAAATGGTCTTTAAAAAAAGAAAGTCTTAACTTCTCCTGGACACATATCGGGCTCCCCCTGTTGCAATCCCTGTGTTTAAACTTTGACATGGCAATATTTAAAATGTATTTGGTTCCAAAAAAATCAGTTATTTTCTACTTATTTTATCTTTATTTCAAGTAATGTGTGCTTTGACTTCAATTGTTCAAAATATTCAATAAATAACCACAAATATTACATCTGAGTGTTCCCTTTAAATAATTTAAAATCAGAGAGATAAGATATGCACTCTTTCATTAGAAAAAATATCCTACCTTTTAATAGTTGAACAAATTTACGGCCGACAAATAAACATTGGTAGTTGGAAGCAGGTAATCGGTGCTATCCACCAGCTGACAGAGTGGAAAGTTAATCTGATGATAATTGGCCATTTGGCCATTTACAATTTGAATGACAGCACAGTAGTTAACTTCAGGCAATCATTTTTTTCTTTTTAGGCTAATGGGGAAAATGTGTGGACTTGGACAGATGGCAGTGTTTTTAATTACCAGGGGATGGGCTGGTGGCCAGCCTGACAATTATAACAACAGAGAGCACTGCGTTGAGATGGTCTCTTGGGGTAAGTAAACAAATGGTTGGAGGAGAGGTAGTAGATTATAAGAAATTAATAACTTTTTATTTATTCATTTTACCTCAGACAAGATAAGAGAGGCACACTATGACGAAGGAGAAAGTGACCCACTTCTCACTTGATTTATTACCTCAGTAAACATTTTCTTTCTTTCTTTTCATATGGTCTCAATCGCTAGTTTTAAGTCTTCTGCAACACAGAACGATGTTCATTTTTTGAATTATGCTCTCGCTGATTTTAAAATGGGCGATAAAGCGGGGGGTGTTTTTGGCGGTGGCTATGATGTGATTACCGGCCAAAGTGTGTAACGTAACGTAGGGTGTAAGGGCTCCTCCCTCACTCCTGCCTTCGCCTAAAATCCTCACATCGCAACCAGGATGGCTGCGCCCGTACGGCAAACTCAACGCCCCTCAGCAGATCTCCACCAACCAATGGGTGACGTCACACATGCTCTGTCCATTAATATTATACAGTCTATGGGTATAAAGGAATATGACTGATCCATTTCTTTGTGTGTTTGAGAGTTTGGGCACATTTCAAACTTCTCCCGACCTGACCAGACCAACAAACCCTATACAGGATGTGCTTCCTACTGACACTGATTAACATGTTTCTTTCAGACTCGGGACTCTGGAACGATGTGGCCTGTGCTGACAAGAAGTCCTACGTGTGTCAAGTGTTAGTCTAGTAGTTCAGAGAGAACCTGAAGAGCAGCAGTTGGACCAGTCTGCTTCAACTGCAACCACTGCAAGCTTTTACATTTACTGCAATAAATATTCAGCATCAAAAATCACGTTGATGGTTCCGGTTTCTTTTCCTGACACTGCCACTGATCCATCTGTCCTCATGTCATCATTAGGGATGTCTGGATTTACAACCAGTGCTAGTTTGGGATCCTTGTCTCTAGAAAGGCCTTCAAACACACAAACGTAACAGAAAAATGCTAACTCTTGTTCTAAAATTGTACTAAAGATCCAGCATGTTAATTTGCAGAAACATATCAAACTAGACAATTAATATGGCTGGGTTAAAAAGATTGATTTTCGTATTCACATCTGTCTGTAGCCCAGTCGGTGGTGAACAAAGCATAGTGACCATCGGCTTGGCAGCGTAACGTGCATAAGGTGCAGTATTCAAGGTCTCTACCTCGCCAAAGAAATGAGAACATAAATGAACAAAAAGGGTTCTTGCGTTGCTTCAATAACTCTGAACAAGAGAGGCACAGTTAAACTCTAGACAAACAGAAACATAGCTGAAATAGGGTGCTACATCACAGCCTCGACTATGTGGAGGCAGGGCTCCAGACAGTGGCCCCCCCAACTGAAAATTTTAGGGGCACAACCACAAAATTTAGGGGCACACACGTAAATCAACATGCTAACCAAATATTCACATTTCTACTAATTTCCCCTGTATTACTAATAAACACTTTGATAATAGATGCAGAAATTACAATGTGCTGTTTCAAATTTTGTTCCACATTTATTTTGGGGTGGCTGTGGCTCAGTGGTAGAGAGGTGTGAGTGTTTATCTGATGAGCAGGTGGCACCTTGTACAGCAGCCTCGGCCACAGTGTGTGAATGGTGAATGGTTCCTGTATATGTTAAAGAGCTTTGAGTAGTCGTTAAGACTAGAGAAGTGCTTTATAAAAACAGGCCATTTACATTTTGCACTTTTGAAGATGCAACATAGAAGGTAAACCGACCGCTGTCATGACAGTACAAATATTTAAAAAATATACCAGCTCTAGTCTCCAGTCTACAATTACAATGAATTCAACTTAAAATTAAACATGCATTGTTTAGGCTACTAAACTAAAATAAACCCCTTCCTCTCTCCTCCAAAACCTGCCCTACAACCTTGAATTGAATAATTATTAATTTCTTACTCACTTTTTTAGCCTGTTTTGTTTTCATCATGACCGTTTTTAATTGCTAGTTTCATGTAAAGCACTTTGAATGTCCTTGTTGCTGAGAGGTGCTGTAGAAATCAAGCTGCCTTCAGCCTGTCAGTCAGTCCCCAGGGCAGACAAACCAACGCTGTGCCTGCTTGACTCACAGGAAGTGTAACGTCAACAGCCCCGCGACCGCTTTCGCCTCCATATTAATATCATATCGCAGCAAACGCTGTCTGTGTGAAGTTTTGAAAAAATGTAACCACACTTGTAACCACTTCATCGGCATCACCGTGACTCACTGTAACTTCAACAAAACTGCAGAGCCGACGAGTCTGCTCCGTCCACACCTCTGCGTGTGTGTGTGTGTGTGTGTGTGTGTGTGTGTGTGTGTGTGTGTGTGTGTGTGTGTGTGTGTGCGCGCCGGAGCTCCGCTCTCTGTCACTATGCAGATATTACAGATAAGCTTTGTGCTTACACACTCTCAGGTACCGAAATTTCCACGTTTAAGTGTAAAAAAGGGGGTAAATTTCATGGTCGCACATGTGCGACTGGATGTAAAATTTTGTCGCACACATGCAAAATGCAACCATTTGGTCGCAGTCTGGAGCCCTGGGAGGTCCACAGCGGCCTCGTCCGGGCCAGGCAAAGAGTCACTTTAAAGGTGCCAGAAACGCTAGCCACGCCAGCCAAGGATAGTAGAGTCATTAAAGTAAAGAACGTAAATACACAAACAGCCATAAGAAAAGCTTGAGCTAACGTTAGCAAAGAAAAGCTTGCGGTAGCATTAGCAGCTTGTAACTATGATTCCTGGGGCAGTCTTACCAGCTCAGCACAGCAAAGCGTTGCAGGCCGGATGCTAACAGTGGTCTGTTGCCGAGAGCCGTTAAGCTCAACCAGGTCTCACGCCAGTTTGTAAATAGTCACGTTATTGATTCGTGTACAGGTCACAATTTTTGAATGTTACCATTTCACTGGTATGAACCGCCACGACACCGGGCTGCTCTGGGGGACGCAACAACGGGGAAATGAAACGCCACAACGCCGGCGACAACAACGGGACGGACCGCCACACAGGGACGTGATCGCAGGGACACGATCCGCGGTCTCTGTGGCACGCAACAACGGGGACATGAAACGCCGACAACAACGGGATGGTTGAGGTTAGGAAAAGAATAATGTGGAAAGAACTGCAACACGCGGGACACGATCGGCGCTATCTGGGGTGAAAGTCCTGTGTTGTTTGACCCATCCTACACCCCGACCAACCTCCCTACTTGGATTTTCTGCTTTTCATACTACTCCCTACTGTAGTCGTGCTGTAATCACGAAATATGCTTCCCATTTAAATACATTAAATTAAAATTCGTGCTCACCACACGAAAAAAACGACATAATCCTGTTCACGAATCAATAGATTCAATAACGTAACCATTTCACGAACTGCCATGAGACTGGGCTGTCAAGCTACATTAGCCCCTAATCAGGGAGTGAGGTTAGCAAAATAAACTGCAATTCAGGTATCTTTAGCTTAGCCGTTACGTCGCCAGGCGAGCGCAATCCTCCGAGGGTCCAGAACTGCGTCGGTGCTGAGGAGAGATGAAATCCCGGGCAGACTCACGGGAAGAGAGCCAGCGTCTCGGTCCTTTTCCGCTCCTAATGAAGAGCTTGCCAGGTATTGCAGAGCGGGTCTGAGGCCCAGGTTCTTTAACTCATCTGCTAGCATGCTACAACACATAAAAATTCACCCAAATCTACAAAAGAACTACTTACTTATGTCCCTCGTCTGCAGGTATTCCACGCAAAGTTGTAAGTGCGCCTTTGTTTAGAAGAAGTCTCCTGGCTAATCCTGCCTTGTACTAACTGATGTTGGAGAAATTCGCTAAAGCAGCACTAGCTTCTAGTCATAGACAGTATATAGAAATGGACACAGCGACGCCATAGACTTCAACAGAGACCATTGAAGGCTATTAGAAGCACTTTTCCGTTGATCACTGAGTGTTACTGAGCAGCCTCCTACTGAGCTTGAAGACTATGTGACGTGAGCAACGTGTCTGAAAGTGTGAAGTCTTCTGGTAGCTGTGCCGAGAGAAATCTCAATCATTCCCAATCTTACAGAGACGGAGAGTGTAGGTACAGTGAAGGAAAAAAGTATTTGATCCCCTGCTGATTTTGTACGTTTGCCCACTGACACAATTATCAGTCTATAATTTCAATGGTAGGTTCATTTGAACAATGAGAGACAGAATAACAACAAAAAAAATCCAGACAAACGCATGTCAAACACGTTATAAATTGATTTGCATTTTAATGAGGGAAGTAAGTATTTGACCCCTCTGCAAAACATGGCTTAGTACTTGGTGGCAAAACCCTTGTTGGCAATCACAGAGTCGTTTATTGTACTTGGCTACCAGGTTTGCACACATCTCAGGAGGGATTTTGTCCCACTCCTGTTTGCAGATGTTCTCCAAGTCATTAAGGTTTCGAGGCTGACGTTTGGCAACTCGAACCTTCAGCTCCCTCCACAGATTTTCTATGGGATTAAGGTCTGGAGACTGGCTAAGTCACTCCAGGACCTTAATATGCTTCTTCTTGAGCCACTCCGTTGTTGCCTTGGCTATGTGTTTTGGGTCATTGTCGTGCTGGAATACCCATCCACAACCCATTTTCAATTCCCTGTCTGAGGAAAGGAAGTTCTCACCCAAGATTTGACGGTACATGGTACAAGTTTTCCTGTCCCCTTAGCAGAAAAACACCCCTAAAGAATAATGTTTCCACCTCCATGTTTGACGGTGGGGATGGTGTTCTTGGGGTCATAGACAGCATTCTTCTTCCTCCAAACACGGCGAGTTGAGTTGATCCCGAAGAGCTCGATTTTAGTCTCATCTGACCACAACACTTACACCCAGTTTTTCTATGAATCATTCAGATCAGATGTTCAATGGCAAACTTCAGACGGGCCCGTACATGTGCTTTCTTGAGCAGGGGGACCTTGCGGGCGCTGCAGGATTTCAGCCCTTCACTGCGTAGTGTGTTACCAATTGTTTTCTTGTTGACTATGGTCCCATGTAGTTCTGGGCTGATTCTATGGGCTGAAATATGTGCCACCAGAAACTGAATTTGAATCATTTATATTTGAATTTGATTTGCTAAACTTGAATTATTGAGTTGAAAAACTGAATTTGAATCATATAATTTGAAATTGTATTGTTTAATTTCAATCATTGCATTGAAAAACTGAATCTGAATAGTATAATTTGAAATTGAATTTATTCGTTTGTAACTGAAGTCCAATAAAATTTGATCCTCACTGAAAATTCAACTCTCTATATATCTTCACATTCAGTTCTCACAATTCAGAAACCTACCTACCTACCTATCGATCTGCGCTTGATTGCTCTTCCTTCATCCTCCAACTACCCAGATGTCTGTCACAGTAACTGGAAATTGAATTTTGGGAACTGAATCTGAATTGTGAGAACTGAATGTGAAGATATATAGAGACTTGAATTTTCAGTGACCATCCATCCATCTTCGTCCGCTTATCCGGGGTCGGGTCGCGGGGGGAGCAGCTCCAGCAGGGGACCCCAAACTTCCCTTTCCCGAGCAACATTAACCAGCTCCGACTGGGGGATCCCGAGGCGTTCCCAGGCCAGGTTGGAGATATAATCCCTCCACCTAGTCCTGGGTCTTCCCCGAGGCCTCCTCCCAGCTGGACGTGCCTGGAACACCTCCCTAGGGAGGCCCAGGGGGCATCCTCACCAGATGCCCGAACCACCCCAACTGCGCTCCTTTCGACGCCAAAGGAGCAGCGGCTCTACCGAGCTCCTCACGGATGACTGAGCTTCTACCCTATCTCTAAGGGAGACGCCAGCCACCCTCCTGAGGAAACCCATTTCGGCGCTTGCACCCTGGATCTCGTTCTTTCGGTCATGACCCAGCCTTCATGACCATAGGTGAGGGTAGGAACGAAAACTGACCGGTAGATCGAGAGCTTTGCCTTCTGGCTCAGCTCTCTTTTCGTTACAACGGTGCGATAGATGGAATGTAATACCGCACTCCGCTACCGATTCTCCGACCAATCTCCGCTCCATTGTCCCCTCACTCGCGAACAAAACCCCAAGGTACTTGAACTCCTTCACTTGGGGTAAGGACTCATTCCCTACCTGGAGAAGGCATTCCATCGGTTTCCTGCTGAGAACCATGGCCTCCGATTTAGAGGTGCTGATCCTCATCCCAACCGCCACACTCCGGCTGCGAACCGATCCAGTGAGTGCTGAAGGTCGCAGGCCGATGATGCCATCAGGACCACATCATCTGCAAAAGCAGCGATGAGATCCCCAGCCCACCGAACTGCAACACCTCCCCACCCCGACTCACCTCGATATCCTGTCCATAAATATCACAAACAGGATTGGTGACAAAACCCAAGCGCCCTGGCGGAGGCCAACCCTCACCTGAAACGAGTCCGACTTACTGCCGAGAACCCGGACACAGCTCTCACTTTGGTCGTACAGAGATTGGATGGCCCTGAGTAGAGACCCCCTCACCCCATACTCACGCAGCACCTCCCACAGTATTCTCCGGGGGGGGACCCGGTCATATGCCTTCTCCAAATCCACAAAACACATGTAGACCGGTTGGGCATACTCCCAGGCCCCCTCCAGGATCCTCGCAGAGTGAAGAGCTGGTCCGTTGTTCCACGCACCGGGACGGAATCCGCATTGTTCCTCCTCAACCTGAGGTTCGACTATCGGCCGAACCCTCCTTTCCAGCACCTTGGAGTAGACTTTACCAGGGAGGCTGAGAAGTGTGATACCCCTGTAATTGGCACACACCCTCTGGTCCCCCTTTTTAAAAAGGGGAACCACCACCCCAGTCTGCCACTCCTTTGGCACTGTTCCAGACTTCCACGCAATGTTGAAGAGACGTGTCAACCAGGACAGCCCCTCCACACCCAGAGCCCTGAGCATTTCCGGACGGATCTCATCAATCCCCGGGGCTTTGCCACCGTGGAGCTGTTTGACTACATCAGCGACTTCCGCCCGGGAAATCGACGCCAATCCCCCGTCATCCTCCAGCTCTGCCTCTAACACAGAGGGCGTATTAGTCGGATTCAGGAGTTCCTCAAAATGCTCCTTCCACCGCCCTATTACCTCCTCAGTTGAGGTCAACAGTGTCCCATCCTTACTGTACACAGCTTGGATGGTTCCCCGCTTCCCCCTCCTGAGGTGGCGAACAGTTTTCCAGAGGCACTTTGGTGCCGACCGAAAGTCCTTCTCCATGTCTTCTCCAAACTTCTCCCACACCCGCTGCTTTGCCTCTTTCACGGCAGAGGCTGCAGCCCTTCGGGCCCTTCGGTACCCTGCAACTGCCTCCGGAGTCCTCTGGGATAACATATCCCGGAAAGACTCCTTCTTCAGTCGGACGGCTTCCCTGACCACCGGTGTCCACCACGGTGTTCGTGGGTTACCGCCCCTTGAGGCACCTAAGACCCTAAGACCACAGCTCCTCGCCGCAGCTTCAGCAATGGAAACTTTGAACATTGTCCACTCTGGTTCAATGCCCCCAGCCTCCACAGGGATGCACGAAAAGCTCCGCCGGAGGTGCGAGTTGAAAGTCCGTTGGACAGGGGCCTCCTCCAGACGTTCCCAATTTACCCGCACTACACGTTTGGGCTTACCAGGTCTGTCCAGAGTCTTCCCCCACCCCCTGACCCAACTCACCCCCAGATGGTGATCGGTTGACAGCTCTGCCCCCTCTTCACCCGAGTGTCAAAACATACGGCCTCAGATCAGATGAAACGATTATAAAATCGATCATTGACCTTCGGCCTAGGGTGCTCTGGTACCAGGTACACTTAAGAGCATCCCTATGTTCGAACATGGTGTTCGAAATAGACAATCCATGACTAGCACAGAAGTCCAACAACAAACAACCACTCTGGTTTAGATCAGGGAGGCCGTTCCTCCCAATCACGCCTCTTCAGGTGTCTCCATCATTGCCCACGTGTGCGTTGAAGTCCCCCAAGCAGAACAATGGAGTCCCCCACTGGCCGCCCTGCAGGACTCCACTCAAGGTCTCTAAGAAGGCCGAATACTCCGAACTCCTGTTTGGTGCATATGCACAAACAACAGTCAGAGTTTTCCCCCCCACAACCCGCAGGCGTAGGGAGGCGACCCTCTCGTCCACCGGGGTAAACTCCAACGTAGCGGCGCTCAGCCGGGGGCTTGTTAGTATCCCCACACCCGCCCGGCGCCGCACACCCTGAGCAACTCCGGAGAAGAAAAGAGTCCAACCCCTATCCAGGAGTACAGTTCCAGAACCGAGACTGTGCGTAGAGGTAAGCCCCACCAGATCTAACCGGTAGCGCTCCACCTCCCGCACCAGTTCCGGCTCCTTCCCCCACAGAGAGGTGACGTTCCACGTCCCCAGAGCCAGCGTCTGCTGCCCGGGTCTGGTCCGTCGAGGCCCCTGACCTTCACTGCCACCCATGTGGCAGCGCACCCGACCCCAGCGGTTCCTCCCACAGGTGGTGGGCCCATGGGCTGGAGAGATGGGAGCCACGTAGCTTGTTCGGGCTGTGCCCGGCCGGGCTCCGTGGCAAACCCGGCCACCAGGCGCTCGCCGACGAGCCCGCCGTCTGGGCCTGGCTCCAGACGGGGGCCCCGGGCTTCCTCCGGGCAGGGTCACTCCATTTCTACCTTGTTTTTCCATTGGGGTTTTTGAACCGTCAATTTTCAGTGACGATCAAATTTTATTGGACTTCAGTTACAAACGCTGTTTCATTGTACAGCCTTGTTAGACTGTGTCGGGGTGTGCATAGCCTACTTTTACTTATGAGATAGAGAGCCCCCCTTAAAGACAAAAAGATCATTAGAGCACTGCTCAGAAGGGAATCAGATCTGCACTGATTGACCTTTTTAACCCGTCGGTTCATTTACAGAACAACTGCTCAACAACATGCGTACACAGGGCGGGGTACAGCGTCCCCCCAAAACACACCAAGGAATCCAAAAGTTCCAAGACACCAAACTTTTCCTTACCTCTGGTCCCAAACAGAATCCTCCGTGTTCCGCTCCGCTGCTCGGCTGCTCTCCGCCGCTAAAGAATTCCAGACTGTCGGACATGTGAGGATTCAGTGCGAGAATATAGTTACATTAGAACACATTAGAATACATTAGTCCTCCATATACAGAGATGGGGGCGGGTCAGATGGATGGCTTCGGACCAGAATGAAAAACAAGTTCCAGGATTCAAATGAAGGAAAGACATGTTGCATGTTCTCATTAATATGACTTTATATGTTGTGTTTACAAGGAAAACTCACGATTAAACGGGATGTATCCCACTTATATATCAGGTTATTAATGTTGTTTTCAAAGTTGTTAGTATCAGAAATATGGGGGTGGGGGGTTCAACCAAATTGCCCCAAAATAACATGGATATGTTGTATGGAACCCCCAAAAATTATTGATTATTTCCATTACATTTTGAGTCTTTTATTCAATTTTATTAGCCTTACAAGCCAGACTTAAGCTGATCATATAATCACGCACAAACTGAATGTGACTTGACTTTAAGCCCATTATTGGGACCATCTCTGAGGAAAGCTAGCTGAGATTTTGATACAGCAAGAGGGAAGACATGATGATTTCAACAAGCTTTTCATTTATTTGGCAGAAAAAAAAAAGTTTTTTTATAAACTATATACAAAAATTTTTGGGGTTTTTTTGAAAAAAAAAATTAAAATATTACAGAATATCAACTGAAATAACTTGCATTTATCAACTTGCCAACTTCAGTGTAGCTCTGACAAAAATTGCTCCATCTTCAGTTGGACCCTAGCCTCTCTCCTTCCTCATCAATCCAAGAAACACCTCGTTAGTTTTTCCTAACAGACGGTCTGAAATGTTGTGCACGGTCTTTCGCTGTACGTTTTGTTGGTCCACACACTGTCTGAGGTCACATACGGGAACGAAGTGATTCCTTCTGAGTGAACACAGTGAATCTGACTGCAGGAGATGTGAAAGAAATGCATCAAAGTTGTTCTAATTCAGCTCTGTTTAGTTCTGGTGTTGAGACGGCAGTAAGACGAGTTCTTAGGGAGCGTCTACAAAATACAACACAGAAAAGAGATGCAACAAAAATATGTAGGCTATTCATTTAATGATTAAATAAGGTAGTGTCTCCAAACTTACCTCAATTATAACTTGTCTCCTGATAGTTGCACTACAGCACTTACTTTAAAAAAATAAGCATATGCCTAGTTTTGAAAAATATGTAAATCTCTTTTCGGTGTTGTAGTTTGTAGATGCTCCCGAAGCACTCCTTGCAGTATCAACACAGAACTAAACAGAGCTGAATTAGCACGACTTGAACATGTTAAGAAGCTAAAAACAAGTTTAAAACCTGCCCTGTTTCAGCCTCCTGGGTGCTAACGCTAGCAGGAGGATAAGACGGTGTAGGCAGCACCGATTGGGTTCGTTTTTCTCTCTACTGACAGCTCTCAAAAATTACAAACCACAGAGCTACGTGTTGGAATCCACCGGAATTCTCCTTTAACTTTTAGAGTATATATATTGGTCTTTTTCAGGCAGGCAGGCAGCGTTATATGGATAGCACATTTCAGCAACAGGGCAATTCAACGTGCTTTACTCCAAACCCTTCTCCCACTAACTGCCTTCAGATCCCGTCTGTCTGAGCTCCTGTCTGACCACTGCACATGCTAACTGTTCCTCTTTCACCCATCTCTCCCCCACTGTTCTTCACACCCTCACCCCGTTACCCTTGTCAGGCACAGTTCTATATTTGCCCTGATGCACATCTTTATTGCTATCATATTCTGTTCTCACTCGTTGGCCCCTTCCATCTGCCCTGTTATGTACTGTTATGTTACTGTACGCCAAAACCAACAGGCTCAGGAACAGTTTCTTCTCACAAGCCATCAGTCCTATGAACAGCTGACTTCTGACTCACTGTGCAATAACCCAGCAACACTGTCTCTAATTCAGCACCTGTTTACTGCTTCCACTTCTTATTTATTCATCATTCTCTATTTCAGAGCTGTTCATACTGTTCAAATTGTAATATAATACTTATATCATAACATAATACTTACTTATTTATTCCAGCATCCTTTGCACTATGCTCTATAATTAAATTTATCATAAAATTTTTTTTACTCCTGCTCACTTTGCACTCTTCATTGCCTCAACCTGTCTATATTGTTTCTGTTTATAGTGTGTATATATTGGTTGTTTTGTATGAGTAAGCACATTGTGAGCAAATTATAATCCAAAGCAAAATTCCTCGTATGTGTCCTCATACCTGGCAAATAAAGCTGATTCTGATTCTGATTATGCACAACTGTTTTTATATTCACAACTGAGTCTTTCATCATTTATGCAGTCTGTCTATTAATGTATATTGTGTTATCCCCAAACAACATTAGCACCTAGACCACTATTTGCACTAACTGTACATTGACTCTTCACTACATCTCAGCAGTGATATAGACTGTCTATTCATATATTTTGTGTTGTAATTACCTTATTCACTCTCGCATATCCTCTGACTTACTTACCCCTCCCTTTGTATTGGTATGACCCACCTAATCTGTACTTTATTGGTTCCAACTGCCGTGTCTTTGTGTGACGGAGTAAAGGTGAACGGATGGATTCTACATGCCTGGTTCCCACCGTGAAGCATGGAGGAGGAGGTGTGATGGTGTGGGGGTGCTTTGCTGGTGACACTGTTGGGGATTTATTCAAAATTGAAGGCATACTGAACCAGCATGGCTACCACAGCATCCTGCAGCGACATGCCATCCCATCCGGTTTGCGTTTAGTTGGACCATCATTTATTTTTCAACAGGACAATGACCCCAAACACACCTCCAGGCTGTGTAAGGGCTATTTGACCAAGAAGGAGAGAGATGAAGTGCTGCGCCAGATGACCTGGCCTCCACAGTCACCGGACCTGAACCCAATCGAGATGGTTTATGGTGAGCTGGACCGTAGAGTGAAGGCAAAAGGGCCAACAAGTGCTAAGCATCTCTGGGAACTCCTTCAAGACTGTTGGGGAACCATTTCAGGTGACTACCTCTTGAAGATCATCAAGAGAATGCCAAGAGTGTGCAAAGCAGTAATCAGAGCAAAGGGTGGCTGCTTTGAAGAAACTAGAATACAAGACATGTTTTCAGTTATTTCACACTTTTTGTTAAAGTACATAATTCCATATGTGTTCATTCATAGTTTTGATGCCTTCAGTGAGAATCTACAATGTAAATAGTCATGAAAATAAAGAAACACATTGAATGAGAAGGTGTGTCCACACTTTTGGCCTGTACTGTACATACAAACATTTAATTCATCTTAACAACAAAAAGTATTCCAGTACATCACACGTTTTCTGTAGATAAATACTTTTGACACACACGCACACGCACACGCACACACACACACACACACACACACACACACACATACACACACACACACACACACACACACACGTGGTTGTCCAAGAATACAAACTAGTTGGCTATTCAGACGTTGGCTGCCTAATTTCAATAAAGGGAGACATAAGGTCCAATATAATTGTATTTACCTTTGCAAATAAGCTATCATTAGACCAGGATACTTAATTAATGGGGGGGGGGGACAAAAGGTTGGGAAGAAGGGAGATGAAAAAGAAAAGATAGCCCAAAAATAACATAGACCAGCATCATCATTATCATCATCATCATCATCATCATCATCATCATCATCATCATCATCATCAGTCATTGTATCCCCATATTGGGACATGAACAAAATCACTTTAAGTAGAAAAGACGCACCATGTAAGGCAAACTTGTTACCATTTCGTAAAAAGTAAGTGTTTCTTAAAGCAAAAAAAATAAATAATAAAAAATAAACCAGAGATGACCATGTGGGTACTTTCTACAGGCTCTTTGTAATAAACACAGGAAAGGAGAATTAGTTTCCACTGATACTTCATCATTTGTCATGTTAATTCCCTTATTTTGATCTATCCTGGCTCAACCTGGGAAATCACCTTTGTGAAGGCCATTCCCTAACCTCTGCTCTGAGGAGAGTAAGTAAGGACAATGCACATTAATCAACATTTCTGTAAATGTCCCAGTGTTAGCCAGTTGGCTAATTTTCAACTGTAGTCCTAGCATGCATGTTTTATGGTGGGAAGAAACCGGAGCACCCAGAGGAAACCCACACAAAACACACAAACAGAAAGGCCTGGAACAACCTGGACTCAAACCCAGAATCTTCTTGCTGTGAGGTAGAAGTGCTAACCACTGAGCAAACTGTGCTGAGAGAAAACACAAGAGCACCTTTATAAAATGTTGAATGTCAAATTGGAGAATAATAAATGAAAAAGAGAGGGACGTAAAATAAGGCTTTATATCGTAATGAAAACATTTCTCTTTAAAGGAATATGCCACCATTTGTTGAAATAGTTCTTATCACGGTCTCCTCTAGCTGTAGATAGGTGGGGTCTCCCCTAGCTGTAGATAGGTGGGGTCTCCTCTAGCTGTAGATAGGTGAGGTCTCCTCTAGCTGTAGATAGGTGGGGTCTCCTCTAGCTGTAGATAGGTGGGGTCTCCCCTAGCTGTAGATAGGTGGGGTCTCCTCTAGCTGTAGATAGGTGGGGTCTCCTCTAGCTGTAGATAGGTGGGGTCTCCTCTAGCTGTAGATAAGTGGGGTCTCCTCTAGCTGTAGATAGGTGGGGTCTCCTCTAGCTGTAGATAGGTGGGGTCTCCTCTAGCTGTAGATAGGTGGGGTCTCCTCTAGCTGTAGATAAGTGGGGTCTCCCTAGCTGTAGATAGGAGGGCCAACAAATGTTTTGTGCATGCATCGTTTTAGTCCGATGCAACACCGGCAGCGCCACCGCTAGTTAGCTTAGCGTAGTGAATGGAATCCTATGTTGCCGGTTAGCATGTTGTGAGTAAAAATGAGCTAATAAAAAAACAATAACAACCTAATTACTTGCACTGAGACAAAAAATGCGTTGGCCCACCTAGCTACAGCCAGGGTAGACCGTGATAAGAACTATTTCAACAAACGGTGGTGTATCCCTTTAAAAGTTCTTATGTTTGTTTTTTCTTTTGCCGTTACACCTTTATAACAAGTCCGATACATTAGCTTAGGGATGGCTGACGCAAAACTGACGTTCCGAAGCTTTGTTGAGATCCCGAAGCGCAGATGTTTCAAAACACTGATCCGAAGCGTGATTCAAAACACCCATGTCACATGATTACGGCTAAATGAAGCATCGGAGTGTTTCGACTGGTGGCATGGTCCACCCAATCAGAGTTTGATTGACAGGGAACAGACCACACAATCTCTTGGGGTTTTGTGAGAGGAGTTTGATTTTTTGGTGATATAGTGACATTTATAGTGCGATTTGTTTAGTTATATTTAGGCTTACATTTACATTTACACATTGACTGATAGGCTAGAGAAAGACAGAGTATACATACAGTGACACATTAATAGATAGATAGATAGATAGATAGATAGATAGATAGATAGATAAAAATGGAAGCTCCGTTTTCATGTTCATTCAGAGCCACAAATGTCAACATCAGGCCCATCATAATCAACATCAACACCAGAAGAAACACAGGACAGTTTATGGGAACGTTTTGATGATCGTATCCGTGAAACCAAGATGATACACAATGCTACAGCTGATGCCACACTGGAAGAGAAAAAATACCTCAACGATGCGTGTTTGCCCAGAACTCCTGATCCCCTAACTTACTGGAAAGAGAGAGCAGTAATCTTTCCTCATTTGTATGTCCTTGCAAAAAAATATCTTTGCATGCCATCAACAAGTGTCCCTTGTGTGAGGATTTTATCAAAGGCTGGAGAAATTATCTGTAAAAAAAGAAGTAGGCTAAGTCCTTCCACAGCAGAGAAATTCATATTTTGGAATAACAATCTATATAAAAGTGAGACATTGTGGCTTGATTTCTTTTATTAATTCATTTTTCATGACCAAAATAACATTATGCACTGTGAGGAGCCTACAAGCCTTACCAGCTTCACATATTTTTTTTAATGGCTCGTTGTCAAGGTTGTTTCAGATCAACACCTGCAAGTGACCACTAGGTGTCATCGTTGAGACGGTGTCGGATTGTTTCAAAGCCTCGACACAATATGGAACATTTGCTTCAACTGTTTCATTGCTTCACGAAGCCTCGATCTGCCCACCACTAGGGTTTTTTTGTTTTTGTTTTTTTTTTTATTTTGGTTTTGGTGGTTTTTTTTTTTTTTTAGTATTTTTGGTTTTTTTTTTGGGTTTTTGTTTATGGTGAGGTTTTTTTTTTTTTTTTTTTTTTTTTTGTTTTTTTTTTTTTTTTTTTTTTTTTTTTTTTAGGAAAAAAAAAAAAAAAAATTATTTTATTTAAAAAAAAAAAAATTTCGGGGGGAAAAGGGGGGTTTTCTCTTTTTAAAAAATTGTTTTTTTTTTAAATTTTTTTTTTTTACATTAGCTGAAGCAGTAGACACCCTACTTGAGAGCATGTGAACACACAGAAGTCGGAAGAACTACTATAGGAGCACATCAACAGCTCAGGGAGTCGGTCCAGGTGAGCTGATAAAATGACTCCAACCATCTGCAAGGAGAGGACCAGGCCTCAGTTCAGAGGAGCTGTTATTGTTTCAAACTGTTGATCTGTCATTATGTAATCCGTGTCAGTAGAAAGCACATCCTCTATAGGGTTTGTTGGTCTTAATGGTTAGGTGAAGTTTTAAATGCATGGAAATAACCTTTTGCAAACAGAGCAAAAGTTTGCTCTCTAGAAAACCGGCTCTTTTAGTGAAGACTGAGCTGTCAGCGATAAACCAACAGGCATCTTTGGTACTGCTATACCAGATGGACCACTTTTCCCCTTGTGAAGACATTATTAAAAAATTTAAAAAAAAGTTTTCGAGTTTTCGAAAACATTTTTCTCAGGATTTTTTTTTTTTACACAGGGTTAATATTTTTCGTCATTTGTAAAACTACTTTGAAAACAGAGTGCACAATTTAAAGTTTAACTTCGGGTTTTTCAACCTGGACCCTATTTTCCTATGTTCTTTTTACGGATGGGAACAACAATCTTCAACATTGGTTCAGTATAAAGCCAGATCGCTGCAGTGGGCAGCTGCCAAACTAGCTTCAATGTAAATTATAGGACAATTGGGCACCTTCAATTTATGTCCAAGTGCTGTTTTTGCCGCTGACAGTCTCAGATTAATATTCTAATTGTCGTACAACATTAGGCAAGGCAAGGCAAGGCAGCTTTATTTGTATAGCACATTTCAGCAACAGGGCAATTCAAAGTGCTTTACAAAAAATTATTAAAATACAAGAATAAAAGTTACAGTGCAGTATAAGAAATTAAACATTAAAGGTAAAAAGTTAAAAACAGTTAAAAATATAAAAGCAGACAAAATACAAGATTTTATGGTGCTAGTATGGGACAATGTTTAAGCCGTTGCTCTGTACACGTAATCCACCTACAGTCTTTGCCGTTCCCAGAACGGACCGGTCCCACCGGTTATTTCTCTTTATATGCTTATATAGATTGTCATACAGTTTCAACAATGCAACTTCAGCATAAGAAATTAACAATTATTTAAAGAAAGGCAACATCAAAAAGATAGGTCTTCAGCCTTGATTTCAAAGAAGTGAGAGTTGCTGCAGACCTGCAGTTTTCTGGGAGTTTGTTCCACATATGTGGAGCATAGAAACTGAACACTGCTTCCCCCTGTTTAGTTCTGACTCTGGGGACCACAAGCAGACCTGACCCAGACCACCTGAGAGGTCTGGGTGGGTCATAGTTTACGGAGATAGACCTTTTTGTTGTTTCTGTTTAACATGAAACAGCCCAAAATCACCATCACCAAACCTACCAGACTAAAAGTACTGTTGAAGATCTTACTCTTTAACTAAAAGGTCTATCTCTGTAGGGATCCATCCCATAATGTTGTCAGACACTTAGAATATGTTAAATTAACACAGTTGTAATAGACAGTCTAATGTGAATAAAATATGTTTTTTGACAAGAAATAAGTAATAGAGAGAGAGAAAAATTAGTTAGCCACATTCTGATCATGTGGGACCGATGTACACATTACAATCAAGTGACTTCTTCAGTGTACAGAGACTATTTGACATACATAAACAGAGCTTGGGTACACAGAGAACATAAAACATATAGACAGTACTTGAGTAAACGCTACAGGGAACACTTTACAATGGGGGTGGGGGAGGTAAGTGTGTGTAAGTGTGCAAATGATGGTGTTAATTTATCCATTTGGCCTCATGTGACAATGTGCCTATGATTTGAGACCAAAATGAAATTGGGCTTAGACCATGCAGGAACTCATAGTGCACCTTTAAAGGATTTATTACACCTGGAGAGAGTGGCAAACCAACGGAAAACACACAAAACACCAAAACAGAACACGGCACCTAACACCAAACGTCTTTGACCAGCAAGTCCAGTGACCCTTGAATTTAACCCTCCTTGGATAACTTTGGCCTGGATGGCTGAGCACCTTCACAGAAATCTTGCTTCTAAGTCTTAACTTATTTTTAAATCATTAATTTCAAACTATAGAGAGCTGAAGTCCCGCCCTTCTACTTCTGGTCCATGGGACCTTTCTTTCAAAAAAATATGAACGGTAGTGAACGGGAAGAGGCCAATTAATTTTTGATCCCGTTTGATTTGAGCCATGGATTACAAATATGATGTTCGTCAATTTGAAAGATAATTTTTCAACCGAAGAAAGTCTCAGTTTATTGTTAAACTGTTGAAGTATCAGACTGTGAAAATACGAATTAAAAATACTTCACACTTCATGTATGACGTCTCGCTGAAGCTATGATGTCTGTGTGTATCGTACCTGTGTGTGTGTGTGTGTGTGTGTGTGTGTGTGTGTGTGTGTGTGTGTGTGTGTGTGTGTGTGTCGTACCGGGGATGTAACGTTACTCTAATGAGCAGAGGATCTCTGTTGTTCTTTTGCTTCTCTGCTGAAAACACTTGACTGGATAAAACCCAGTAGTTAAGATAACGTTACATGTGTTGTGGAGCAGAGCTAAGCTAGCTAGCTAGCTAGCGAACAAGTTGAGCATCAAGCTAGGTGATGTAATTTGTGTGAGACGAGAGATGTAGTTCCCTGAGAGATGTAGTCCACTGAGCGGTTTCACACTAAACTAACTTTTATCACATCAACTGTGCCGGTGACTTGGACTATATTATAAATATTCTGCTACATGTGAATTTAACGGACGTACAGGAGCTAAATCTGTCAATAAAAAAGGAGCACCAATGAACAAAGTGGCATCGATCACATAATAATATAATAAAAGGGTAAAAAAAATTAAGTTGTTTTTAGTACTTGTCTTTGATGTGTCTGGAATGACTTAATCAATCAATCAACATTTATTTATATAGCACTTTACAGTAACCAACAGGTATCCAAAGTGCTTCACATCAGAAACCAAGACTAAAACACACATCATATAACATATCATACAATAAAAAGAATGACATATAGAAACAATAAAATCAGAAAAGGTTACATTGAAAATAGGAGAAGGAAATTGTCACCACTACTATGTATTAAAAGCCTTTCTAAACAGATAAGTTTTAAGTCTAGACCTAAAAAGTGCTACATCTGTAGTCGTCCGAATTTCAGGGGTTAACTAGTCTCGGGGCAGCAACTGCAAAAGCCCGATCACCCCACCGTTTATACTTGGACCTTGGGACTTCTAAAACCAGCTGATTTGAGGACCGCAAGGACCGGTTGTGCTCACGCAGTGTTAAGATATCGGACAAATACTCCGGGGCCAGGCCGTTTAAGGCCTTAAAAACAAACAATAAAATCTTGAAATCGATTCTAAAACGCACAGGGAGCCAATGTAGGGTATAGAGAACAGGAGTGATGTGTGCGCGTCTAGACGTATTTGTTAAAAAGCGAGCAGCAGCATTCTGTACAAGTTGAAGTCGTGAGATGGTGGTCTGATTCAGACCAACATAAAGAGCATTACAGTAATCCAACCTTGAACTAAGAAAGGCATGAATCGCATTTTCTAGATCATGCCTGTTAAGGAAGGGCTTAACTTTAGCCAGGAGACAAAGCTGGAAAAAACTCATTCTAACAACATTGCTGATTTGCTTATCAAATTTCATGTTGCAATAAAAAATTAACCCCCAAATTTTTGACAGCTGGCTTAAGGTATGAAGCCAGGGCTCCCAAACTCAAAGCTGGACCGTCTGGCATATCTGAAGTACTGAAGATGATACACTCAGTTTTAGCTTCATTCAAATGAAGAAAGTTTTGTGAAAGCCACAACTTAATTTCATTAATACAGCTAAGCAGGGAGTCTAGTGCAACACTGTCATTCGGTTTCAGCAAAGGAATATTTGTAAATCATCTGCATAACAATGAAAAGACAGGTTGTGTTTTCTTATAATAGCCCCTACAGGCAACATATATAAGGAAAACAGGATGGGGCCAAGAATAGAACCCTGGGGTACCCACAGGAGAGAAGAACGGAGTTGACGAGGATAAGTCACCAATCATGACAGAGAAGCTTCTATTTGCCAAATAGGATCTAAACCATGGGGCTTATTGACTTACACATGTTTGGTCTCACCATTAAGTCCAACCTTGACCCGGGCTTATTGACTTACAGTATGTTGACATTTTGGCACTTGGTTGTTTTCAAACGGTTTTGTGTTTGATTAGTAAAATCTCATGTATTCAGGGCATTGGCTCTGGATATTTAACCGAGGCAGAGATCAGACTGACATCCAGACGGAAACAGGACCAAGGAACGAGACTACTACACTACTTCACCTGAGGTGAGTCCCGTTGGTCTCTGTGTGTTTCAGTAGAACAGAAAAGGATCTTTAGAGGTTTAAAACTTCAGTTTAAAGATTTCAACACTTTGAGCTGCTCTCAGATCTTCATCTGGCAAAAAACTAAAAAACACACCTGCACTTTGAATCAACTCAAAGACTTGAAGATGACTTTCTTGTCTGTTAAGGTGGGGTAAGTCCTGGTGAAACAAATTTTTGTGGCCAGTTAGTCTCTCTCAGCCCTCAAAGCTATAACCAGCACTTCAGTTTTATCCTGGTGGAGTTGTTTATGCATGTTCGGTATATATATACTGGAATTGTAATGGAAAGGTATTGTTGTATATTTGTATATTGTTGTACTGTTGTAAGACCTGAAAAATTGTATGCTGTATTAGCATATCTATTTCCTTTGTAATAATATGATTTTGTAAAATTGGGGCTGGACCAAATAACCTATTTCTAATTTTCTTTTTTTGTTATGTTTTCTTTTGCAACATTGTTGATTGTTCAAGAGAATAATAATAAAATGAAATGAAATATATATAATTGTTCCCGGTGTTATTATATTATATTCCAGTTGCTGTGAGAGCCCTGAACCATGCGTCCTGTTGTGGTTTCTGCCATCCTTCTTCTGGTGGTGCTGATGTTCATGTCCGCTTCTGCAGCCGGTAAGAACAAACAAACTAAATTATCAGTCTACACAGACAACACAAACACAAAACTGACAACATGTCTTCTTTCTGTGAAACGGTGGATCCTGCAGACATGTGTAAGACCAAATATCCGGCCACACCGTGTACAAACACGAAGCTTCGGTGATGGTTGGGTCCAGATGACTAAAAACGCTGTGTGAAAGGCATTCAACGATAAACTGGTCTTCTACGGATGCACAGGTAATAAAACACACACATCAGACTACAGACTGTAAATGTGCACCTCATCCTGTTCAGACTGTAAAATGTGACCTCATCCTGTTCAGACAGTAAATGTGACCTCATCCTGTTCAGACTGTAAATGTGACCTCATCCTGTGTACAGTTACCTACCTTTCACATAAATGTGACCTCATCCTGTTCAGACAGTAAATGTGACCTCATCCTGTTCAGACAGTCACTTGCCTCCTGTCAGGTTGCAGGCTTGGACCCAAGTGCAGGAAGGCGAGGAGTAAGCAGCAGTTTGAATAAACAATGATTTTAGTGAAACACAAGGATACTTACAAACTTGTAAGAAGGAAAAGTAATTAAGTGAAAGCAGGAACACGGAAGGAAATGCGGAAATACTCCAAGAACACAAAACCACAGAAATACACATGACAGAACTCTTCCCAAAAGACAGATGACTAATGAACAAATGACAATCAAGCATAGACACAGAAAGCACAGAGACTATTGCTGCGTTCTAGACACAATTTTTTAGCCCGTAAGTTACGACTTCAAGTCACGACTCACAACTTGGTAGCATTCCAGGCAAAGTCACCACAAACCCTTTTAGCTAGCATTAGCTAGCGGCTAACTAACGTTGACGTTAGCTAGCGTTAGCTGATACTAGCGATTTCTAGTCGGCGACATATTTTGGGCTTCATTTAATAAACATAACCTGTAGTAGTACACAATCGTATGTGTATTGTTTTGAACACAATGTGCGGAATTACTATTACGGTGCCTATTTATGTCTATTTATTTCTATTTCTCACCGTTAATCACCGGCATCAACAGGGGGCGCCATTGTTGTTTATGTGTGTGTGACGTCAAAAACTGTAACTGGGAGAACAACCATCTGGTACCAGTTCACGGGTAGTAAGTTACGGGTTTGACTGTCGTTCCAGGGCGCTTTCACGGGAGAAGGTTGTGAAAACACGAAGTTACGGGCACCTGGAACGCCCTAAATACACAAGTAACGAGGGTTAACAAGGGACAGGTGACTCAAGGGCTGGAGAACAGGTGAAAGATAGGGTGGAGCAGACAATCACAAAGGTGGGGAAACCAAAAGACAGGAAGTAAAACCAGAATACACATAAGAGAACAGAGACACAACAAAATAAAACAGGAAATGGAAAACCAAAGAAAACAAGAAACCAACTATACACAGAAACTTGACACTGGATGAGACGTGACACCTCCGTCCAAGTACAGCAAAAGATGTGGAGGAAAGAGGATTTGAGGAAACAGTAATTTTTAGTGCAATGTGATGTTTAATAAGAATAATTGAAAAAGAGATTTTGTCATTAAGTATTAAACATAAAGCCTTATTTTACCTCCCTCTGTTTTGAATTCAACATTTTTTAAAGGTGCTCTTGTGTTTTCTCTTTCGTCCGAGCAGAGGTTAGGGACCGGAGCCAGGCTAGATCAAATAAGGGAATTAATATGACAAATGATGAAGTATCAGTGAAAAAACTAATTCTCCTTTCCTGTGTTTATTTCAGAAAGCCTGTAGAAAGTACCCACGTGGCCTTCTGGTATCGATCCACAATGACGATCATCAGTCTCAAGTGCAATGTGCCATGAACAGAGCCACCACCGGAAAAGTTCAATACTATATCGGACTAATTTATAAGACGGTAAGCAGTGAATGTATCTGTTCATGAAGCCCTATATAGCCCTAGTTCAACGCATTCTCATGAACAGGTTTGTATGATATTGCACAACAATTCCTATAATATCCTACAAAGTTATGGCGGCTGTCGGCCCAACACATAAAGATTAGTCACATGACAGTTAAGTTTATCAGTCTTAAAGTTTGAATGAGGCTGAGAAAAGATTTTGAAGCAGGTACAGAGCACCGTGAGGTCATGAACACCCGTTTGCAGTGTGCATGGTGGCTTGGAGGTTAGCACTCCACCAGAAAGTAGCAAGTGTGTGTTTGTGGCCGGTTTGGCTCAGTGCTAGAGCAGGCACACATCTACTTTGAGGTTTATGCCTCAATGCAGAGGTCCAGGGTTTGATTCCCACCGGTGACAATTTCCTGCATATCTTCCCCCTTTCTCACCTTGTTGTCCTATCAAATTAAGGTGGAAAAAGTCTGAAAAAATGGTCTTTAAAAAAAGAAAGTCTTAACTTCTCCTGGACACATATCGGGCTCCCCCTGTTGCAATCCCTGTGTTTAAACTTTGACATGGCAATATTTAAAATGTATTTGGTTCCAAAAAAATCAGTTATTTTCTACTTATTTTATCTTTATTTCAAGTAATGTGTGCTTTGACTTCAATTGTTCAAAATATTCAATAAATAACCACAAATATTACATCTGAGTGTTCCCTTTAAATAATTTAAAATCAGAGAGATAAGATATGCACTCTTTCATTAGAAAAAATATCCTACCTTTTAATAGTTGAACAAATTTACGGCCGACAAATAAACATTGGTAGTTGGAAGCAGGTAATCGGTGCTATCCACCAGCTGACAGAGTGGAAAGTTAATCTGATGATAATTGGCCATTTGGCCATTTACAATTTGAATGACAGCACAGTAGTTAACTTCAGGCAATCATTTTTTTCTTTTTAGGCTAATGGGGAAAATGTGTGGACTTGGACAGATGGCAGTGTTTTTAATTACCAGAGATGGGCTGGTGGCCAGCCTGACAATTATAACAACAGAGAGCACTGCGTTGAGATGGTCTCTTGGGGTAAGTAAACAAATGGTTGGAGGAGAGGTAGTAGATTATAAGAAATTAATAACTTTTTTATTTATTCATTTTACCTCAGACAAGATAAGAGAGGCACACTATGACGAAGGAGAAAGTGACCCACTTCTCACTTGATTTATTACCTCAGTAAACATTTTCTTTCTTTCTTTTCATATGGTCTCAATCGCTAGTTTTAAGTCTTCTGCAACACAGAACGATGTTCATTTTTTGAATTATGCTCTCGCTGATTTTAAAATGGGCGATAAAGCGGGGGGTGTTTTTGGGCGTGGCTATGATGTGATTACCAGCGAAAGTGTGTAACGTAACGTAGAGTGTAAGGGCTCCTCCCTCACTCCTCCCTCTCGTCTAAAATCCTCACATCTGCAACCAGGATGGCTGCGCCCATTAACGGCAAACTCAACGCCTCATAGCAGATCTCCACCAACCAATGGGTGACGTCACACATGCTCTGTCCATTAATATTATACAGTCTATGGGTATAAAGGAATATGACTGATCCATTTCTTTGTGTGATTGAGAGTTTGGGCACATTTCAAACTTCTCCTGACCATGAAGACCAACAAACCCTATACAGGATGTGCTTCCTACTGACACTGATTAACATGTTTCTTTCAGACTCGGGACTCTGGAACGATGTGGCCTGTGCTGACAAGAAGTCCTACGTGTGTCAAGTGTTAGTCTAGTAGTTCAGAGAGAACCTGAAGAGCAGCAGTTGGACCAGTCTGCTTCAACTGCAACCACTGCAAGCTTTTACATTTACTGCAATAAATATTCAGCATCAAAAATCACGTTGATGGTTCCGGTTTCTTTTCCTGACACTGCCACTGATCCATCTGTCCTCATGTCATCATTAGGGATGTCTGGATTTACAACCAGTGCTAGTTTGGGATCCTTGTCTCTAGAAAGGCCTTCAAACACACAAACGTAACAGAAAAATGCTAACTCTTGTTCTAAAATTGTACTAAAGATCCAGCATGTTAATTTGCAGAAACATATTAAACTAGACAATTAATATGGCTGGGTTAAAAAGATTGATTTTCGTATTCACATCTGTCTGTAGCCCAGTCGGTGGTGAACAAAGTATAGTGACCATCGGCTTGGCAGCGTAACGTGCATAAGGTGCAGTATTCAAGGTCTCTACCTCGCCAAAGAAATGAGAACATAAATGAACAAAAAGGGTTCTTGCGTTGCTTCAATAACTCTGAACAAGAGAGGCACAGTTAAACTCTAGACAAACAGAAACATAGCTGAAATAGGGTGCTACATCACAGCCTCGACTATGTGGAGGCAGGGCTCCAGACAGTGGCCCCCCCAACTGAAAATTTTAGGGGCGCAACCACAAAATTTAGGGGCACACACGTAAATCAACATGCTAACCAAATATTCACATTTCTACTAATTTCCCCTGTATTACTAATAAACACTTTGATAATGGATGCAGAAATTGTGCTGTTTCAAATTTAGTTTCACTTTTTTATTTTGGGGTGGCTGTGGCTCAGTGGTAGAGAGGTCTCCTGCCAATTGGAAGGTTGGTGGTTTGATCCCTGGCCCTGCAGTCCCATGTCCTTGGGCAAGACACTGAACCTTGTGCTGCACATCAGTGGAAATGTGTGTGAGTGTTTATTTGATGAGCAGGTGGCACCTTGTACAGCAGCCTCGGCCACAGTGTGTGAATGGTGAATGGTTCCTGTACTATGTTAAAGAGCTTTGAGTAGTCGTTAAGACTAGAGAAGTGCTTTATAAAAACAGGCCATTTACATTTTGCACTTTTGAAGATGCAACATAGAAGGTAAACCGACCGCTGTCATGACAGTACAAATATTTTTAAAATATACCAGCTCTAGTCTCCAGTCTACAATTACAATGAATTCAACTTAAAATTGTTTAGGCTACTAAACTAAAATAAAAATAAACCCCTCCCTCTCTCCCCCCAAACCTGCCCTACAACCTTGAATTGAATAATTATTCATTTCTTACTCACTGTAACTTTTATTCTTGTATTTATATTATTCTTTTTTAGCCTGTTTTGTTTTCATCATGACCGTTTTTAATTGCTAGGTAGTTTCATGTGAAGCACTTTGAATGTCCTTGTTGCAGAGAGGTGCTGTAGAAATCAAGCTGCCTTCAGCCTGTCAGTCAGTCCCCACGGCAGACAAACCAACGCTGTGCCTGCTTGACTCACAGGAAGTGTAACGTCAACAGCCCCGCGACCGCTTTCGCCTCCAAAACACAGGACTTTCACCTGGGAGAGCCGGGTTCGCGCCCCGCCTGTGGCGATTTCTTTCGGCCGTTTTTTGCCGTTTTTTGATTTTAATTTTTTGTTTTTAATAAGCCTAACCCAATGTTTCTTTCCTAAACCCAACCATTTGTTGTTGTCGTAAGCGTGTTTTAGTCGTTATTTTCCGTGTTTTTGTCACTGTTTTGTTCCTAAAACTTTTCCCTGTGTTCTTGTTCTTTTCCTAAACTCAACCATTTTTTTTCTTAACAGGCGTGTGACGTTGTTCTCGCGATAGTACGTCGCGTTCTCGCGATAACGCGCAACGTGGCGAGGCCACGTGGTGGGTGTGTTTACATCAGCTGTTTCCAGCGTGTATCATACACGTGGATAGCTGAAAATGGCGTAAAATAACACAGCATTTGGCTTTATGAAAGTGGCGTATATATTTACGCAAAGTCATGATGCCATGTTGGCGTGTGTGTGTGTTTGTGTGTGTGTGTGTGTGTGTGTGTGTGTGTGTGTGTGTGTGTGTGTGTGTGTGTGTGTAACGCCGGAGCTCCGCTCTCTGTCACTATGCAGATATTACAGATAAGCTTTGTGCTTACACACTCTCAGGTACTGAAATTTCCACGTTTAAGTGTAAAAAAGGGGGTAAATTTACTGGTCGCACACATGCAAAATGCAACCATTTGGTCGCAGTCTGGAGCCCTGGGAGGTCCACAGCGGCCTGTCCGGGCCAGGCAAAGAGTCACTTTAAAGGTTCCAGAAACGCTGGCCACGCCAGCCAAGGATAGTAGAGTCATTAAAGTAAAGAACGTAAATACACAAACAGCCATAAGAAAAGCTTGAGCTAACGTTAGCAACTTGTTACTACGATTCTTGGGGCAGTCTTACCAGCTCAGCACAGCAAAGCGTAGCGAGCTGGCCGGATGCTAACAGTGGTCTGTTGCCGAGAGCCGTTAAGCTCAACCAGGTCTCACGCCAGTTTGTAAATAGTCACGTTATTGATTCGTGGACAGGTCACAATTTTTGAATGTTACCATCCATAGTCAGATCGATAGTGACAGGAATGTATTAAGTAGGCTGTTCAAGGCTATTTTATTAACATGAAACATTGGATGAAGTTGTTCTTTTCTCAAATAGAAATGATGCTGAGTAATTAATGAATTAGTTATGACAAAAAGTTTGCTATGTTAGTAATATAATGTAACTTTACCTAGCTTGTTTAATAGTTTGTTGGATAGAAATGCACCCACTACAACTAACGTTACCACGGCGATAAGCCTAACGTTATCTTTAAAAGAATGGGTGCTTATGGAAATACTAACGTCACTATGTCACAGGCAAAGGAGACATTAAGAACAGGGACAGAGTCTCAGGGAGACCAGGGACAGTCAGGTGGAGAGTCTCAGGGAGACCAGGGACAGTCAGGTGGAGAGTCTCAGGGAGACCAGGGACAGTCAGGTGCAGAGTCTCAGGGAGACCAGGGACAGTCAGGTGGAGAGTCTCAGGGAGACCAGGGACAGTCAGGTGCAGAGTCTCAGGGAGACCAGGGACAGTCAGGTGCAGAGTCTCAGGGAGACCAGGGACAGTCAGGTGCAGAGTCTCAGGGAGACCAGGGACAGTCAGGTGCAGAGTCTCAGGGAGACCAGGGACAGTCAGGTGCAGAGTCTCAGGGAGACCAGGGACAGTCAGGTGCAGAGTCTCAGGTAAGTGTGTTGAGCTTAGTTCATATTTTTGGAGGTGTGTGGCTGTCAGGGTTAGCAGATGAGCTTTACCAGTGGCTCACTAATTTACATTATGATCAGCTAATTTAACAAGTGTACAAAAGCATTGTATTTCTTTTATATGGGGACACTTTTTCAAAATAAGTCATTATGTTTTATGGTATTTTATTTTGTGTAAACAACTTAAAAATAAATACATGGTTTTAAAGAAGAATATCTTGGTCAATTTAGTCAGCTTTTTCATTGAATCACGAGAAACACTGAAAAGAAGGATAATGGTACAGTCTCCATGCTACACTAATGATAGTGTTAAAGGTCCCAGGACATGGTGCTCTTTGGATGCTTTTATATAGACCTTAGTGGTCCCCTAATACTGTATCTGAAGTCTCTTTTATATAGACCTTAGTGGTCCCCTAATACTGTATCTGAAGTCTCTTTTATATAGACCTTAGTGGTCCCCTAATACTGTATCTGAAGTCTCTTTTATATAGACCTTAGTGGTCCCCTAATACTGTATCTGAAGTCTCTTTTATATAGGCCTTAGTGGTCCCCTAATACTGTATCTGAAGTCTCTTTTATATAGACCTTACTGGTCCCCTAATACTGTATCTGAAGTCTCTTTTATATAGACCTTAGTGGTCCCCTAATACTGTATCTGAAGTCTCTTTTATATAGGCCTTAGTGGTCCCCTAATACTGTATCTGAAGTCTATTTTATATAGACCTTAGTGGTCCTCTAATACTGTATCTGAAGTCTCTTTTATATAGGCCTTAGTGGTCCCCTAATACTGTATCTGAAGTCTCTTTTATATAGACCTTAGTGGTCCCCTAATACTGTATCTGAAGTCTCTTCCCCGAAATTCAGCCTTGGTGCCACTACAGCCACTAGAGCCAGTCCCACAATGAGCTTTCCTTAGGATGTGCCATTTCTGTGTCTGTAGCTATTGAGGAGGAGGGGGCAAGGTGGAGGGTGGGGTGTGTGTCTTGACCAACTGCCACTTTGCTCATTTGAAAGCCATGATGTCTCTCTCTCATGGGGGGCCAAATTCTCTGGGTGGGCAAAGCAGAGAAAGGGGAGGTAACCTTGCTCCTTATGACCTCATAAGGAGAAGATTCCTGATTGGTCCATCTGAGCTTTCATTTTCTCAAAGGCAGAGCAGGATACCCAGGGCTCGGTTTACACCTCTCACCATTTTAAGCTAATTGGGGACCATAAGCAGGCTGGGGAACTCATATTAATGTTAAAACACCTCATAAAGTAACATTTTCATGCCATGGTACCTTTAAAGGCTTTCCTCTGTGTACACATGTCTTCTACGAGTATAATTGAGGCTGTATTAATTGTGTCCCCTATGTTTATTGTCCCCCCCTACTGTTCAGATCAGATTTACGCCCATGCCCACACCGTGCAGTGCTGCTCTCCCCTGCCTATCCCTGTGAAATCTGTTGTTTGTTTGATGTGTGTATGTGTGTGTGTGTGTGTGTGTGTGTGTGTGTGTGTGTGTGTGTGTGTGTGTGTGTGTGTCTTTATGTGGTCGTGTCTGATTGTAGTGTCCCACACAGTTACCAAATTGTTACATTTCAAGCATATTCACCTGTTTTGCACCAATAATGATCCAAAATCTTGTTTCTATTTGTTTTACCTTTTTAATAATTGAATTTCCTTTCTCACAAAAAACGAAAATGATCATATGATCATAAATGTGATCTCACAGGGGTAAATGGCAAATATGAACCATAAATGATGTATGTAGCATTGGTAATTGAGCTAAAATCGGTTACATTACATTATTAAGTTTGTGTAACAAAAATATGAACACTACACAAGGGTTAATGCTTCCAAACAGGATTTAGTTTGGATGTTCTACCTCTGTTAGGAGCACATCGATCTCACAATCACTGAATCGGGTTTTTTCCCAATTTTTTCCATTTCGTGATTGGTGAACAATTGCTTCTTTCTTGTGGAATATTCATTGATTGATTAACATGGACCTTATTAGGACAAATATGGGACGAACTAGGGAGGAGTGTGAGGCTCATGCAGGACCGCATAAGGTAACGCACGTCCGTATTTATAACGAGAAGAGTGCGTTCTGTTATAAATCAGAATATTGTTTTTGCATACGAAAATTATGACTTTTTTGTGCACAAACCAACCAAAGATGTTTGTGTCGTCTGCAAATAATAAAAATGTCAGTAATTCAGATACTTTACATACTGTATGTAATTTATATAGAGGATAAATCATTTTGGTCCCAATACTGACCCCTGGTGGACACTGAAGGCAATGTCCAAACATTCAGATGTTTAACCCTCATATTATGTTAAGGGTCAATTTGACCCATTTGCGTTTTTGTGTTGACCAAAATACTGGTTAACCTATCTTTTTCTCCATGAAATTGTATGACATTTCCTCATTTAGGGTCATGAACTTGTTCATAAAATCTGGACACACTGATGTGTAGTGGAATGTCTGTTCAGAGTTTGTATACAAAGATGATGTTGCGGGTCATTTGACAAGACTTTCTTTTTATTATTATTTGTGTGTGTGTGTGTGTGTGTGTGTGTGTGTATTGTGTGTGTCGTGTGTGTACGTGTGTGTGTGTGTGTGTGTGTGTGTATGTGTGTGTGTGTGTGTGTGTTGTATTATTGTGATTATTATTATGTTGATAATATGTGTTTTATTAATTGTGTTATTAATAGAAGTGTTTATGTGTTTATTTTATTTTTTGTTGTGTGTGTGTGTGTGTGTGTGTGTGTGTTATGTTAGTGTATGTGTGTGTGTGTGGTGTGTGTGTGTGTTGTGTGTTGGGTGGGGGGGTGGGGTGTTAGGGTTGTGGTGTGTGTGTGTGTGGTGTGGTGTGTGTGTGGTGTGTGTGGTTTATGTGTGTGTTGTGTGGTGTGTTGTGTGTGTGGTGTGTGTGTGTGTGTGTGTGTGTTGGTGTGTCGTGTGTATGGTGTGTGTGTGTGTGTGTGTGTGTGTGTGTGTGTGTGTGCGTGTGTGTTATGGTGTGTGTGTGTGTGTGTGTGTGTGTTGTGTTGTGTGTGTGTGTGTGGTTGTGTTGGTGTGTGTGTGTGTGTGTGTGTATCGTGTGTGTGTGTGTGTGTGTGTGTGTGTGTGTGTGTGTTGTTTGTGTGGGTGTGTGTGTGTGTGGTTTGTGTTGTGTGTGTTGTGTTTTGTGTGTGTGTTGTGTGTGTGTGTGGTGTTGTGTGTGTTGTGTGTGTGTGTTTGGTGTGTGTGTGTGTCGTGTTGTGTGTGTGTGTTGTGTGTGTGTTTTGTGTGTGTGTGTAAAACTAGAAAATTTGACCATATTACACCCATCCTCCAATCACTCCACTAGCTCCCTTGCACTTCGCACTGATTTTAAAATTCTGTTATTTGTTTTAAATGTCTGCATGGCCTGGCCCCCAGTACCTGTCTAATCTGCTCGTGCCCTACACCCTTCCGTCTCTCGGTCGGCTGACCAGGCACTACTGGTTGTCCCCAGGACTAAACGTAAATCCAGGGGTTGTCGATGCTTTGCCGTGGCAGCTCGGGAACTCTGGAATGAGCTGCCTTTGCACATCAGACTGACTGAGTCTCTTGCTGTTTTAAATCTAGTCTTAAAACTCATTTATTTTCTTTGGCTTTTAACTCAGTTTGAGGGTTGACTTTGAGTTTTGTATTGCTGTATTTATTTTTATTGTTTTATTAATATTGTGTTGTGCCTCTGTTGTATGTTATTGTTTATTCATAGACGTGTTCAGCACTTTGGTCAACAGTGTTGTTTTTAAAGTGCTTTATAAATAAAGGTGGATTGGATGGATTGGATTGTGTGTGTATGTCAGTGTGTGTGTGTGTGTGTGTGTGTGTGTGTGTATGTGTGTGGCTCAACATGCGAGAGTCCCTCGTTTGTTTTTGGATGTTTTCTTTATTAAAAAGGGAATACAAAATGAAGCAAACTGTAGAGATGTACAGCGGAGAGACGAAGCAAGCAGACATGTTGACACACAGCCAGCTCGTGGCCTTTCTAAGCATTCCTGTTCCTACATCTACGGCTAAACTATCCTCTCCGCCAGCGTCTCGGCCAGCTCGCCAGCTACAGGCCGGGGTCAAAGGTCACCTGTGGCTTCTTTTTAATACAGAGGTGACGAGACGTCAGCGGCAACACAGCGGGGAGAGAGAGGCGACGAAAGTGAAGAATATTTAACACCTTTTTTGTTCAACCAAAAGCTTCAACGTCAGCATGAAAAATAAAAAAAAAAACATCCACAGGAAACGGAAGAAGATCGAAAAAAGCCACAACCCTGTACGTGAAGAAGAGTTCTTCGTATTGCTCACGTCTGATTGGACAGCTGGGTATCAGTGGCGTACCCCGATTGGATAACGGAGGACACGGAGACGGCCTCCTACACAAGAGGATTCTTGACTTTCTGAGACTCGAATCAGAACATTTGAAGGTTAACCTATGCTTCTCACTCTTTTCCTCAACAAAAGGAGAAAAAATAAAACTAAAAATTAAAGCATGTCAAACATAAATATAATATAACCGTGTTAATGCATATATTATAAATCAACCACATCTGGAATCGTGGGTTAGAAAATAATCTCTAAAATTTAAAGTGCAACTTTACAAAGAAACAATAAAGGAAATACTGTGATTGGAGAGAGTATACTGCTTATCGGATGGGGGAAGGGGAATTTTTTAGGTCTTTTAAAAATGTTTATCATCACAGCAAGAAGACACGGAAAACGTTTGGCCATGTTCTCTGCTGCCAGGCGACAGAGAGACACACCGATCGCTCAAGTTCCCATCAGGCTTTGCTTCCCCCCCGGTGGCTGAGGAGGGTAATGACTCCAGCGAGGACAGGCAAGGTGGGGGGTGGGGGGTGGGGGGGGCCTCAGAGTGTTGGCAGACACCCTGTGGTCAGAACCAGGCGCCCCCCACCACCCCACAGGTCTCTCAGGCCGTCAGCTTCAGTCGTCCTGCGGAGAAAAGCAGAGCATCAGTCACTATAGGGATGCACAATACACCTTAAAGGTGCACTATGAGTTCCTGCATGCTTTCATTGTTGTCTCAAACGGTAGTTGTCGGTACACGATCCGTTCTGCACATGCGCAAGATAACACTGTTTTAACGAGGGTACGACCTGCAAGATCTGCTCCACGCTAGCCTATGGCTAGCCTCCACCGGGAAGCTAACGTTAGTTTAGCTAACAGCTAATTCGGTCAAGTCAGTCTAAAATAACGTTAAGTCAAACTTAATGGGAAAAACAGCCTACAGCTAAATTAAGACTTTACAGTAATAACAATAAAGACCAGTATTGAGTGATTGTATTTAAAATGAGCACAAGTAAAGTAGAGCTGACGTAACAGCTGTTATATATGTTAACGTTTATTTTCAAGTTTTATTTTAAAGTTATTACATGCTGTCTCAGCTAGCGGTTAGCCGAATTAGCTGTTAGCTAAACTAACGTTAGCTTGGTGGTCGACCGGAAGCGTGGAACAGATCGTGCAGTGTCGTAAATCCTCGTACAACAGCGCATGTGCGAACATTTTGCGCATGTGCAGAACGGATCGTGTACCGACAGTAGTCATCTCTCCTTGATCCGCTAGCTGCCTGGTCCCTGAACACACCGTGAAAAAGCCCGGTCTCAGGAGATAACACAGGGCTCGTAAACGTCAAACAAACACTAGGGGCACAGGCTGTGCACCAAAATACAACAAACCACGTTGCAGCCAATCACAGACAAGATGGTTGGGAACTCATAGTGCACCTTTAAAGGACCACGCCGACTTATCGGGACTTTGTCTTATTCACCGTATCCCCCAGAGTTAGATAAGTCCATACATACCCTTCTCATCTCCGCTAGCCTAGCTTAGCACAGATCCTGGAGGTAACCGGCTCCATCTAGCCTAGCTTAGCACAGATCCTGGAGGTAACCGGCTCCATCTAGCCTAGCTTAGCACAGATCCTGGAGGTAACCGGCTCCATCTAGCCTAGCTTAGCACAGACCGTGGAGGTAACTGGCTCCATCTAGCCTAGCTTAGCACAGATCCTGGAGGTAACCGGCTCCATCTAGCCTAGCTTAGCACAGATCCTGGAGGTAACAGGCTCCATCTAGCCTAGCTTAGCACAGATCCTGGAGGTAACGCTCCATCTGCCTAACTAGCACAGATCCTGGGTAACCGGCTCCATCTAGCCTAGCTTAGCACAGATCCTGGAGGTAACAGGCTCCATCTAGCCTAGCTTAGCACAGATCCTGGAGGTAACCGGCTCCATCTAGCCTAGCTTAGCACAGATCCTGGAGGTAACAGGCTCCATCTAGCCTAGCTTAGCACAGATCCTGGAGGTAACCAGCTCCATCTAGCCTAGCTTAGCACATGTACATGTTGTGATTTGTATCGTCACAACGTGTACTAATAACAAGATCACATGACACACAGCCATCTTCTAACCGTATACATACTGGGAACTATATTCTCAGAAGGGCGAAGCACTGCTACTCTCTGCTACTTGGGCGGAGGGATTAGCGCTGATGAGCTACTTTGCATCTGATTGGCTAGAACTCGTTTCATTGGTAAGTGGAAGTTCGATGATTGGCTAAATCCAGCGCATCAAAAACAAATCCCATGTGGACTTTTTAATTTATTTACTTTTTCTAAAATAGTCATACGCCAGAAATCCCGAACTTTAAGCCCAGCTGCGTTCCTCTTATATGATTGGTAGGTGAAATCAATTGACTCGAAAATAATAAAATAAACCGCATGCAAGTTCCCAATTTTATTTGATTTTTTTAAGGGTATGTATGGACTTATCTAACTCTGGGGGACATGGGGAATAAGACAAAGTCCCAATAAGTCCGCGTGTGTCCCTTTAAGACCTTTTTAGAAAACTGTGTTGGAGCAGTCCTGTTGTAACTGTCGGCACACGATCCGTGCTGCCTGCACGATCCGTTCTGCACATGTGCAAGACGTTAAGCGCATGCGCAGATGACAATCCTGTTTTACGAGGATTTACGACATTAGACATTAGCTGTTAGCTATATAAACTAACGTTAGCTTCCCAATGGAGGCTAACGGATGGCCGCTACAACTACATCCGGAAGCGTGGAACAAATCGTGCAGTGTCCAGTATCCTCTTGAGTATCGTCGGTATAACAGGATTACACTGCATGATCTGTTCCATGCTAGCCTCCACCGGGAAGCCAAACGTTAAACTAAACTAACCGCTAATTCGGCTATCTGCTAGCTAGCTGACAGCTTGATTCAGTCTAAAATAACGTTAAAATAACGTTAACTCAAACTAAACACTGGGAAAAGCAGGCAACAACTAAATTAAGACTTTATAGTAATAACAATAAAGACAAGTATTGATTTGATTGTATTTTAAATGAATGAGCACAAGTAAAGTAGCTAGCGGTGAGCTGAATTAGCTGTTAGCTAGCTAGCCAACTAAAGTTTAAACCAACGACCGGAAGCGTGGAACAGGTCGTGCAGTGTAATCCAGTTTTACACATGGTTTTACCGAGGATAGCGGACACCGCACGATTTGTTCCACGCTTCCGGTCGTAGTTGTAGCGGTCTGCCGCTAGCCTCCACTGGGAAGCTAACGTTAGTTTATATAGCTAACAGCTAATTTGGCTAAGCGCTAGTGCAATGTCGTAAATCCTTGTGAAACAGGATTTTCATCTGCGCATGCGCAGAACGGATCGTGTACCGACAGTAACGTTTAAACAAATACAAACAGTGTTTTCAGATGTATCTGTGTGGACATGGACGAACAAATCCCAGAATCCTCGGCTCAGCAGGGGGGCAGGATTCATCCAGACACCAAGTCACCCACAACCCCCACACACTCTGAAGTCACAAGGAAATGATTCATCATTTAAATAACGGTAAAAATGGTTTAGCCTAGCTTAGCATGAAGACTGGAAACGGGGGGAAACCATTAGCTTAGCTCTGAGTCAGTCTACAGTTTCCCTCTGCTTCCAGTCTGTATGCTAAGCTAGGCCAAACCAGAGACAGTCTACAGTTTCCTTCTGCTTCCAGTCTGTATGCTAAGCTAGGCCAAACCAGAGACAGTCTACAGTTTCCTTCTGCTTCCAGTCTGTATGCTAAGCTAGGCTAAACCAGAGTATGTCTACAGTTTCCCTCTGCTTCCAGTCTTTATGCTAAGCTAGGCCAAACCAGAGTCAGTCTACAGTTTCCCCCTGCTTCCAGTCTTTATGCTAAGCTAGGCTAAACCAGAGTCCGTCTACAGTTTCCCCCTGCTTCCAGTCTTTATGCTAAGCTAGGCTAAACCAGAGTCTGTCTACAGTTTCCCCCTGCTTCCAGTCTTTATGCTAAGCTAGGCCAAACCAGAGTCAGTCTACAGTTTCCCTCTGCTTCCAGTCTTTATGCTAAGCTAGGCTAACCCAGAGTCAGTCTACAGTTTCCCTCTGCTTCCAGTCTTTATGCTAAGCTAGGATAAACCAGAGTCCGTCTACAGTTTCCCTCTGCTTCCAGTCTTTATGCTAAGCTAGGCTAAACCAGAGTCCGGCTACAGTTTCCCTCTGCTTCCAGTCTTTATGCTAAGCTAGGCTAAACCAGAGTCCGTCTACAGTTTCCCCCTGCTTCCAGTCTTTATGCTAAGCTAGGCTAAACCAGAGTCCGTGTACAGTTTCCCCCTGCTTCCAGTCTTTATGCTAAGCTAGGCTAAACCAGAGTCCGTCTACAGTTTCCCTCTGCTTCCAGTCTTTATGCTAAGCTAAGCTAAACAAGAGTCCGTCTACAGTTTCCCCCTGCTTCCAGTCTCCCCCTGCTTTCAGTCTTTATGCTAAGCTAGGCTAAACCAGAGTCCGTCTACAGTTTCCCCCTGCTTCCAGTCTCCCCCTGCTTCCAGTCTTTATGCTAAGCTAGGCTAAACCAGAGTCCGAATTTCCTTGTGACTTGAACTTGAGCTTTGATGAGATCGTTCAGGATTCAAACCGGCGGCACAGACGGAAGCTGGCGAGCACAGTGGTTGTGGGTGTGTGTGTGTGTGTGTGTGTATGTGTGTGTGTGTGTGTGTGTGTATGTGGGTGGGGGGAGGAGAGGGGGGAGTGTTAGATGGGAGGGGGAGGGGGGCACCATGCCATGCTGAGCGCTTCCATGCCAAGCTATGCACCAATCAGCATCCACCCCCACCTACCTGCCCACCTTCCCCGACCAATGGGCTGCCTCTGTCTACCTGTCTGTCTGTAAACCAACCAATCAGACCACAGAATCAGGATTCATTCTGTCGCTACTTTAGTTCATCAGCTTTGATCACAGTTACTGGTTTCCTACATTTCCCAGAATGCCTTTTGTGAAAAGTTTATTGAAGGTTTTTGTCTGTCTGTGTGTGTGTACCTGTGTGTGTGTGTGTGTACCTGTGTGTGTGTGTGTGTGTGTACCTGTTTGTGTGTGTTTGTGTGTGTGTGTGTACCTGTTTGTGTGTGCGTGTGTGTGTCTGTGTGAGTTCTTTTTTAACTATATTTGTGGGGTCCAAAAACCAGGTGTCCTGACAGCTTTGGGGGGCCAAAATGCTGGACCCCCCAAGTTTAAAGGGCTGTTTGAGGGTTAAGACTTGGTTTTAGGATTAGGGATAGAATTAGGTTATGGTTAGGGTGAGGGTAAGGGTTAAGGTTAGACATTTAGTTGTGATGGTTAAGGTGAGGGTAAGGGTTAAGGTTAGACATTTAGTTGTGATGGTTAAGGTTAGGGTAAGGGTTAAGGTTAGACATTTAGTTGTGATGGTTAAGGTTAGGGTAAGGGGCTAGGGAATGCATTATGTCAATGACGGGTCCCCACAAAGATAGTGAGCTGGGTGTATCTGTTTGTGTGTGTGTGTGTGTGTCTCTGTTTGTGTGCATGTGTACCTGTTTGTGTGTGTGTGTGTCTGTGTGTGTGTGTATACCTGTGTGTGTGTGTGTGTGTGTGTGTGTGTGTGTGTGTGTGTGTGTGTACCTGTGGACAGCTGGGACTGGGACCTCCTGCGGGAGCTGCTGGGGGTCCTGGAGGTGGAGGAGAGGGTGGAGCCGGCACTGCTGGCCCGAGACAGGGGGAGGGGAGCAGGGGTCACCGGGGGAGAGTCCAGCTGGGGGTGTCAAAATGTTAGGACACGCATCAGAGAGACTTTTAGGGGACCACTAAGGTCTATATAAGAGACTTCAAGATACAGTATTAGGGGACCACTAAGGTCTATATAAAAGAGACTTCAGATACAGTATTAGGGGACCACTAAGGTCTATATAAAAGAGACTTCAGATACAGTATTAGGGGACCACTAAGGTCTATATAAAAGAGACTTCAGATACAGTATTAGGGGACCACTAAGGTCTATATAAAAGAGACTTCAGATACAGTATTAGGGGACCACTAAGGTCTATATAAAAGAGACTTCAGATACAGTATTAGGGGACCACTAAGGTCTATATAAAAGAGACTTCAGATACAGTATTAGGGGACCACTAAGGCCTATATAAAAGAGACTTCAGATACAGTATTAGGGACCACTAAGGCCTATATAAAAGAGACTTCAGATACAGTATTAGGGGACCACTAAGGCCTATATAAAAGAGACTTCAGATACAGTATTAGGGGACCACTAAGGTCTATATAAAATAGACTTCAGATACAGTATTAGGGCACCACTAAGGTCTATATAAGAGACTTCAGATACAGTATTAGGGGACCACTAAGGTCTATATAAAAGAGACTTCAGATACAGTATTAGGGGACCACTAAGGTCTATATAAAAGAGACTTCAGATACAGTATTAGGGGACCACTAAGGCCTATATAAAAGCATCCAAAGTGAAATGTTGTATGGATTATGTGTATATTAATCTGTAGTATCTCGTTACCTCGATGCTGTCATGCGTGGGTGAGGACGATGTAGACGAGTTCTCGTGTCTCCTGGAGGACGAAGACGAGGCGCTCAGCTCCACGCTGCGGACACGCTGGGCGAACTTCAGCGAGCAGACAGACTCGCTCATGTTACTGGGCAGCGGAGACACCTGAACACAACACAGAGGGGACATCAACAACGGAGACACCTGAACACAACACAGAGGGGACATCAACAACGGAGACACCTGAACACAACACAGAGGGGACATCAACAACGGAGACACCTGAACACAACACAGAGGGGACATCAACAACGGAGACACCTGAACACAACACAGAGGGGACATCAACAACGGAGACACCTGAACACAACACAGAGGGGACATTAACAACGGAGACACCTGAACACAACACAGAGGGGACATCAACAACGGAGACACCTAAACACAACACAGAGGGGACATCAACAACGGAGACACCTGAACACAACACAGAGGGGACATCAACAACGGAGACACCTAAACACAACACAGGGGGACATCAACAACGGAGACACCTGAACACAACACAGAGGGACATCAAGGAGACACCTGAACACAACACAGAGGGACATCAACAACGGAGACACTAAACACAACACAGAGGGACATCACGCGAACACTGACACACAGGGCTCAAGGGACCCTGAACACAACACAGAGGGACATTATACGGAGGCACCTAAAGCAGCGTTGCAGGTTGAGATACTTTGTACTTGTTGTTGTTTGTTTGTGTTTAATTGTGTGTTTGTGTGTGTGTTTTTTTGTGTTGTGTGTGTGTCCTTGTTTATTGTGTGTTGGTGTGTGTTGTGTACTGTGTGTGTGTGTACCTTGTTGTGTGTTGGTGTTGTGTGTTTTTTTATGTTTTTATTTTTTTGTGTACATGTGTTTGTTTGTATGGTACCTAGGTGTGTACCTGTGATGTGTTGTACCTGTGTTAGTGTGTGTGTGTGTGTGTACACGTGTGTTTTGACGAGTGTTTGTGTACTGTGTTTGTGTGTAGGTGTGTGGTGTACCTGTTTTGTGTACTGTGTGTGTGGGTGTGTGTGTATGTGTGTGTGTTTGTACACTGTGTTTATGTGTGTGAGTTTTTGTATGTGTGTTTGTGTGTTGTGTCTCATGTTAGTGACCTGTGTGAGTGTGTGTACCTGTGTGTGTGTGTGTGTACACGTGTGTTTGTGTGTGTACCTGATTGTGTGTGTACCTGTGTTTGTGTGTGTGTGTGTGTGTGTGTGTGTGTGTGTGTGTGTGTACCTGTGTGTGTGTGGGTGTGTGTGTAACCTGTGTTTGTGTGTGTGTGCGCGTGTGTGTACCTGTGTGTGTGTGTGTGTGTACCTGTGTGTGTGGGTGTGTGTGTAACCTGTGTGTGTGTGTGTGTGTGTGTGTGTGTGTGTGTACACGTGTGTTTATGTGTGTACCGGATTGTGTGTGTACGTGTGTTTGTGTGTATGTGTACCTGAGTGTGCGTGTACCTGTGTGAGTGTGTGTACCTGTGTGTGTACACGTGTGTTTGTGTGTGTACCTGATTGTGTGTGTACCTGTGTTTGTGCACGTGTGTTTGTACCTGAGTGTGTGTACCTGTGTTTGTGTGTGTGTACCTGTGTGAGTGTGTGTGTACACCTGTGAGTGTGTGTGTACCTGTGTTTGTGTGTGTGTGTGTGTGTGTGTACCTGAGTGTGTGTGTACCTGTGTGAGTGTGTGTGTACACCTGTGAGTGTGTGTGCGCACATGGGTGTAGATTTCAGGTGAGGATGCAGAGGGTAGTATTGCTTTGCTTTGGCTAGTCCACACAGCATTCCTGGATGGGAGAACAACCTGCTCTGGTTTATTGGCATTTCTTTAAACCAATCACAATCATCTTGGGGGCGGGGCTAAGCTCTGGACAGAGCCACAGTGTAAACATCCCAGACCTGAGACTACTGCGGCCAGTGAAAGCAGCCCTGGTCTCACCTGCACCATCATGAGGGTCTTGCTGTCTCCGTTCAGCGAGTCCTGGAGCAGGTAGGTGAGGCGGGAGTTCCTGAACGGGACGTGGGAGTGTTTGCCGCGCAGCGCGTTGATGACATCGCCGAGCGCCGACAGAGATTTGTTGATGCACTGAGCTTCTCGGAGGCGGCTGCCCTCGGCGCCGGACTTCCCGATCCTCTCGGAGCCCGCCAGGTCCACCAGGTTCAGCTTCCCTGCAGCCACGAAAACACACAGACGCGTTTACACGCACGCCGTTTACACGCACGCCGTTTACACGCACGCCGTTTACACGCACGCCATATACACGGGTGACTAAGCTTTTTAAGACCATTATGAATGAAATTTAAGACCTTTATCACAACAACTAAGCCCTAAATTCAGTTTTTTTCGAGGTCCAAGTATCACTAAACTTGTGAAGAATAAAATGGTGGTCTCATTTGTAGTCTTAATACAACGACAGAAAGAACTACAACACCACAGAGTGATACAAAGAAAAAGCATTAGAGGTAACGTTACATGCATGTGTGTGTGCCTCGGTGTGTGTGTCTCTGTGTGTGTGTGTGTGTGTGTCTCTGTCTGTGTGTGTGTGTGTGTGTGTCTGTGTGTGTGTGTGTGTTTCTTTTTTGTGTGTGTGTGTGTGTGTGTGTGTCTCTGTGTGTGTGTGTGTCTCTGTCTGTGTGTGTGTCTGTGTGGTGTTTCTCTGTGTGTGTCTGTCTGTCTCTGTGTGTGTGTGTGTGTCTGTCTGTGTGTGTGTGTGTGTCTCTCTGTGTGTGTCTGTCTGTCTCTGTGTGTGTGTGTCTCTGTCTGTGTGTGTGTCTGTGTGTGTGTCTCTCTGTGTGTGTCTGTCTGTCTCTGTGTGTGTGTGTGTCTCTGTCTGTGTGTGTGTGTGTCTGTGTGTGTGTGTGTGTCTGTCTGTGTGTATGTGTGTCTGTCTGTGTGTCTCTCTGTGTGTGTGTGTGTGTGTGTGTGTGTGTGTGTGTGTGTGTGTGTGTGGCTGTGTGTTTGTGCCTGTGTGTCTCTCTCCGTGTCTGTCTCTGTCTCTCTGTGTGTGTGTGTGTCTCTGTGTGTGTGTGTGTGTGTGTGTCTCTGTGTGTGTGTGTGTTCTCTGTGTGTGTGTGTGTCTCTGTGTGTCTCTGTGTGTGTGTGTGTATGTGTCTCTGTGTGTCTCTGTGTGTGTGTGTGTGTGTGTGTGTCTCTGTGTGTGTGTGTGTCTCTGTGTGTGTGTGTGTGTGTCTCTGTGTGTCTCTGTGTGTCTCTGTGTGTGTGTCTCTGTGTGTGTCTCTGTGTGTGTGTGTGTGTGTGTGTGTGTGTTCTCTTTGTGTACCTTGTGTGCGGTTTCCAGTAGCAGAGTTGAATCCCGACACGGTGATGATGAGCAGAGCGTGGGAGCGAGAGCTGTGTTCGTTCAGGTTGGTGCAGGCCGTGGCTCTGTTCATGTGACCCAGCTCAAACACCCGGTTGATGTCCTCGGGGCTCTGGACCGTGAACTCGGTCAGTCCCGGCACGTAGAGCTGTCCACTGCCGTCCGGGTTCATCTTAATGTCCAGCTTGTCGCTGGGATTCTCCCCCAGCAGGTTCCTGAAAAACAACAACAACAACAGACAGAGTTACAACCTAGAGGTTACTGCTGTGGTTTTACATATTACATATTTCTATAATTATTGAATTATAAGTAAAAGTGTCTGACAACATTAGGATCCCTACAGAGATAGAAATTTTAGTTAAAGAGTAAGATCCTTTTAGTTTAACATGAAACAGCCCCGAAATCACCATCACCAAACTCCACCAGACTCCATGTAAATAATCAGGACTTTTATCGTAAAACACACTTCATTCAAAGTGGACAGAAACTAAATAAAACTACCAAAAGCTGTCTTGGTTCATCTTTCCACTGTTCCAACAATCACCACTCTGGTTTGGTTGAAATAAACCCTTAATTCACCCATTTACATGTGGAGATATGCTGGCTCTATACACACTAAAAGTCCTGATTATTTACATGGAGTCTGGTGGAGATATGCTGGCTCTATATACGCTAAAAGTCCTGATTATTTACATGGAGTCTGGTGGAGATATGCTGGCTCTATACACGCTAAAAGTCCTGATTATTTACATGGAGTCTGGTGGAGATATGCTGGCTCTATACACGCTAAAAGTGCTGATTATTTACATGGAGTCTGGTGGAGATATGCTGGCTCTATACACGCTAAAAGTCCTGATTATTTACATGGAGTCTGGTGGAGATATGCTGGCTCTATACACGCTAAAAGTCCTGATTATTTACATGGAGTCTGGTGGAGATATGCTGGCTCTATACACGCTAAAAGTCCTGATTATTTACATGGAGTCTGGTGGAGATATGCTGGCTCTATACACGCTAAAAGTCCTGATTATTTACATGGAGTCTGGTGGAGTTTGGTGATGGTGATTTCGGGGCTGTTTCATGTTAAACTAAAAGGATCTTACTCTTTAACTAAAAGGTCTATCTCTGTAGGGATCCATCCCATAATGTTGTCAGACACTTAGAATAATAATCTGAGTCTGTCAGCTACAACAACACAACTTTTAGGGGACTCTAACTGCTGCTGAACATTAGTCCTGTAGGGTTACATTACAGCCCGGTTCTGGTTTAATACTGGACCAGTTTCACAGATTTTTGTTTACATCGGGTCCCTTTAAACCCGAGCTGCCTGATAATCCGAAATTTTAATCCGACTCTGAAGTTCTCTGAGTTCTGGAGCTTTCAGCCAAAAAAAGCCGTCCATCTGCCATCCAGATGTTGAGCCCTTTACACAGATGTTCTGTTACGCAACAGCTGGACAGACGACATTTTAAACGATCCACCTTTTACACAAGTGCTCTCAAACTGCAGGGACTCTGCAGATCCTGACTGCTTGTTTAAATGTTTAATACAGAGGCGACTGTGTTACTCGTCTTTGTCCTGAAGGTGGCGCCAGAGCAAAAGTCACGTTTACCATTTATCTTTACCAGACTCTGCTTTCATTACTCAGCTCGAGTTTTGAGTTTAATTGCCACACTAACAAGTTACAACCTAAGTTAATAGGGCAATTGTGCAGCTTGTATTTACCTTCACAAAAGTTCTGTTGTTGCTGCTGACAGACTCAAGAT
>NC_053114.1:45307921-45312921 GCF_010015445.1 Perca fluviatilis | reverse complement strand
CACAGACAGACATACAACACACACATCACATCATCACATCAATACACACACAGACAGACAGACACATACACACACAGACAGACAGACAGACAGACACACACACACACACACACACACACACAGTCACACACACACCAAGACAGACACACACACTCACACACAGAGACAGACAGACACACACGCACCCACACACACAGACAGACAGACAGACAGACAGACAGACAGACAGGTTTCGTTACTCCTGAAGCCTAACCCTGTCCCACCTCTTGCTGTGTGGCCTGAGGAGGGAAGACTTTGTCCAGTTCAAAGGTCATCATTTTGCCTTTGTTGGCGAGGTAGAGCACGGCGTCGTCGTCCGAGTCGAAGCTCAGCATGGTTTTGGCATCGGCGGCGGAGTCCTGCTCCTCCTGGCTGACCGGCCGGACGCGGCAGAACACCCGGATGTTACCTGGACACACGGAGAGAGAGAGGGCTCAGAGGACAGGACGCCGAGAGAGTGAAAAGGTGCGTCAGGGTCCATAGTCTGCAGGGGGAGGCTCAGGGTGAGACCTTTGAGCCCAACCAGCCTCCTGAATTTCCCCGGTTCCATCCCGTACTCAGTTGTCCCTATCATGGAGCTCACACTGATCCAACCAAGTCCGACATCAACAACAATAATATATATATCCATATATATATATATATCAAGACATCATATCATCACATATATATATATACCATATATATAAAAACATATATATATATACAAACTATATATATATATATATATATATATACACAGCATATATATATCGATAATACATAATATTACATATATATATATTACACTACATACATATACACGTCCAATATACGCCACTATAATAATATAATCTATATATATATACACATAAGCATATTCAATATAATTAAATACATATATACACATATATCCATATATAATACATATATATATATATATCACATCAATATATATATCCTATACATATATATATATATATCAAGTATATATATATACACGATATATAATATTTATAATAAATATATATAACCGTAATAAATAAATATATATATGAACAAATAGAAATAAATTAAAAAAGTAAATAAAGGACATACAATAAATAATATAATGCAGATATATATCATCACAGTTAACAATAAAGTATCAGAATAAAATCTCAAACAGAATTAAACCGTGTCAACAGTCTGAGACTGGACCGGTAGATTGTTGGGCCAGAGCGAGAGCCGCCACTCACCTCCTGCTTGGCCTCTGTGATGGCTTTGTCCAGCATGAAGGGGAAGTCCTGCACCTGCCTCTTCAGGCTGTTGTAGTCGCAGGTTAGAGTCCGCAGGGCCGGCTGCAGACTCAGCAGGTTCATACGCACTCCTGAAACACAATGACAACGACACTAGCACTCCTGAAACACAATGACAACGACACTAGCACTCCTGAAACACAACAACAACACCACTAGCACTCCTGAAACACAACGACAACACCACTAACACTCCTGAAACACAACGACACCACTAGCACTCCTGAAACACAACGACAACACCACTAACACTCCTGAAACACAACAACAACACCACTAGCACTCCTGAAACACAACAACAACACCACTAGCACTCCTGAAACACAACAACACTAGCACTCCTGAAACACAACAACAACACTAGCACTCCTGAAACACAACGACAACACCACTAGCACTCCTGAAACACAACAACAACACTAGCACTCCTGAAACACAACGACAACACCACTAACACTCCTGAAACACAACAACAACACTAGCACTCCTGAAACACAACGACAACACCACTAACACTCCTGAAACACAACAACAACACCACTAGCACTCCTGAAACACAACAACAACACCACTAGCACTCCTGAAACACAACAACAACACTAGCACTCCTGAAACACAACGACAACACCACTAGCACTCCTGAAACACAATGACAACACTAGCACTCCTGAAACACAACAACACTAGCACTCCTGAAACACATACAGCACTTAATAAACACTACTAGCACTCCTGAAACACAACGACACTAGCACTCCTGAAACATAACAACAACAACACTCGCACTCCTGAAACACAACACTAGCACTCCTGAAACACAACAACACTAGCACTCCTGAAACACAACAACAACACTAGCAATCCTGACACACAACAACAACATGGCGCCTTGTGGAACGCCATATATGCTTCTTCTAGGCCAGTGTTTCTCAAATGGGGGTACGTGTACCCCTAGGGGTACTTTGGAGTACTGCAGGGGGTACATGATCATTTAAAAACATGTCATGCATAATTCCTAAAATAATTTTACTCTAATAATGAATGAATTAGGTGATGGATTTGAAACATTTGAAAAGTAGCATTTAAATGTTTTTGTTTAAAAAAGGCTGTAGTTTAGTGAATCTATCACTAACGGCGCTGTATGGTACCTCTTTATATAGACTTTTTTTTTCTACCAAAAATGTTTCACGCTGTTCAGGGGGTACTTGGCTTACAAAAGCCATTCAAAGGGGGTACAATATTGAAAAAAAGTTTGAGAAACACTGCTGTAGGCAATATTATTAGGAAACACTCAATTAACTTTCACTGTTATGCGGATGACACCCAATTATACCTATCAATTAAAATGTGAAAATTACTAACGACCTAACTGCTTCAGACAAAGGACTTGTGTCCGTACTTGTCTTACTAGATCTTAGTGCTGCGTTTGACACTATTGACCATACCATCCTGATACAGAGACTGGAACATTTAGTTGGCATGAAAGGAATCGCACCAAGCTAGTTTAAGTCCTATTTCTCTGATCGATCTGAATTTGTTAATGTTAACGATAAATCCTCCAAGTACGCTAAAGTTAGCCATGGCGTTCCACAAGGCTCAGTGCTTGGACCAATTCTATTTTCCTTGTATATGCTTTCCTCTAGGTAATATTATTAGGAAACATTCAATTAACTTTCATTGTTATGCAGATGACACCCAATTATACTTGTCAATCAAACCAAACCAGTCAGTTAGCTAAACTTCAAGCATGCATCAAAGATATAAAATCATGGATGGCCTACAATTTTCTGATGTTAAACTCAAACAAAACTGAAGTTATTGTGCTGGGCCCTAAACACCTCCGAACATCATTATCTAAAGACTTCGCTACTCTGGATGGTATTGCCCTGGCCCCCACCACTGCTGTCAGAAATCTAGGAGTTATTTTTGATCAGGATATATCCTTTAACGCCCATCTAAAACAAACCTCAAGAACAGCCTTTTTTCATCTTCGTAACATTGCTAAAATTAGGAACATCCTGTCTCAAAACGATGCTGAAAAACTAGTCCATGCATTAGTTACTTCCAGGCTGGACTACTGCAATTCCTTACTATCAGGTTGCTCAAATAAGTCCCTTAAGACTCTCCAGCTGATCCAGAACGCTGCAGCACGTGTTCTGACGAGAACTAAGAGAAGAGATCATATTTATCCTGTACTAGCTTCTCTGCATTGGCTTCCTGTAAAATTCAGGATTGAATATAAAATCCTTCTCCTGACCTACAAAGCTCTAAATGGTCAAGCACCATCATATCTTGAAGAGCTTTCCTAGACCAAACCGTAGCCTTGCGATAACACGCCATGTGGCTTTAGAAAGTGGCGTGTATGTTTACGCTGTGACGTTGCAGACTGCCATACGCTGTATACAGCACAGACATGCACGCGGATAGCTCAAAATGCGTACAGATAACATGCCACTTTGGTTTGAGAAATTTGGCGTGTATGTTTACGCAAAGTCATGATATTACGTTGTCCTTTGACACACTGAGCTCCTCTCTCTTTCCATCTGGGTGTTACTAACCTAGCTCTGGGGAGCTTATTCCTCAGAGTCCTCATGTTTTTTTCGGCCAGCAGTTTTCCTTGGATAAAGGTGGCACCTAAATGGTTGCAGCTGTCACCGTGGTCCTGCTCTGCGCCCTGCTATGCCCTGTTACATCCTGCTATGCTCTGCAGTGCCCTGCTACATCCTGCTATGCCCTGCTACACTCTGCAGTGCCCTGCTATGTCCTGCTACATCCTGCTATGTCCTGCTACGCTCTGCCGTGCCCTGCTACACTCTGCAGTTCCCTGCTATGTCCTGCTACATCCTGCTATGCCCTGCTACACTCTGCAGTGCCCTGCTACACTCTGCAGTGCCCTGCTACGTCCTGCTACACCCTGCAGTGCCCTGCAGTGCCCTGCTACGTCCTGCTACACTCTGCAGTGCTCTGCTACGTCCTGCAGTTCCCTGCTACGTCCTGCTACACTCTGCAGTGCTCTGCTACGTCCTGCTACGTCCTGCAACGTCACAGGACCTTGAAGAGGAAACAGGAAACTGACCGGCCAGGTTCTCGTGGACGGCCTTCATCTCGCTCTCGGCTCTGATGAACGCCTCCTCGATCACTCGGTTCTTCTCCTCCTCCAGGTTCTGCATCTCCACCTCCAGCTGACCCTGAGCGCGCTCCATCTCGCCCTCGTACACCAGGATCTGGGGGGGGGGGGGACAGAAGGGCAAATCTGCTCATTCATTCGCTGAAGGGAGATGCTGATTAAAATCCCTGCTGAAGCTTTTGTTATGCAGATACTCTTTATTAACCGTACTGCTTTCATGATAAATTTGAAGGAGTCCTAATATAACACATGCAAGATTCCTCCTCAGCTCAAAATAAAGTCATACACTGTCCTTTTCAACCCATTTAACACGCAGCGTTACATCCCTATTTCTCAATCTGCACCCACACAGAACATCTGAGGACAGATCTGGACTAAAAACAGCTGGTACAGTAACACACACAGCTGGTACAGTAACACACACAGCTGGTACAGTCACACACACAGCTGGTACAGTAACACACACAGCTGGTACAGTCACACACACAGCTGGTACAGTCACACAAACAGCTGGTACAGTCACACAAACAGCTGGTACAGTAACACAAACAGCTGGT
>NC_053114.1:45297921-45302921 GCF_010015445.1 Perca fluviatilis | reverse complement strand
TCCATCTCCTGTTATTGATTGTAAAGAGAAAAGTTTATTATTTTAAGGATTTCACAAATTTCAGTAATACACGTTATGCCGTAAACCGTTTAAATCTGAGCATGCGCGACTCACATCGGGTAGTGACACGCTCTATAGACCTTCTTCACAGCAGACATGTTGACTTGTCATAGCAGGAGAAGCACAGCTGACAATGATAACCTTAACGATGGCTCAGTTCCATCAAGTGTCCCAGTAAGCTATTTCAGTGAGTCAGCATGACCAATACCAGGACCTCTCCTAAGTGGAATGCAGCCATCAGTAATGGTTTAATACCAGGACCTCTCCTAAGTGGAATGCAGCCATCAGTAATGGTTTAATACCAGGACCTCTCCTAAGTGGAATGCAGCCATCAGTAATGGTTTAATACCAGGACCTCTCCTAAGTGGAATGCAGCCATCAGTAATGGTTTAATACCAGGGTCTCTCCTAAGTGGAATGCAGCCATCAGTAATGGTTTAATACCAGGGCCTCTCCTAAGTGGAATGCAGCCATCAGTAATGGTTTAATACCAGGACTTCTCCTAAGTGGAATGCAGCCATCAGTAATGGTTTAATAACAGGGTCTCTCCTTAATTCTGGTTTTGAACACACCTGTGCTGTTCCTACTAGGACATGTCAACATGTGTGCTGTGAAGAAGGTCTATAGGAGACATGTTTAACAGCAGCTAGGATGAAATGTCAGGCCAACCTCTCGGCCGTGTAACGGAACATCAGTGAGGAATTTAAACCAGAGAAAAGAAGTATTTACTAGACTAGAATTTAACTTATTATGTGTGCGTGTGTGTGTGTCTGTATGTGTGTGTGTGTGTGTCTGAGTGTGTGTGTATGGGTGTGTGTGTGTGTCTGAGTGTCTGCGTGTGTGTCTGAGTGTGTGTCTGAGTGTGTGTGTCTGAGTGTGTGTGTGTGTGTGTGTTTGTGTGTGTCTGAGTGTGTGTGTCTGAGTGTGTGTGTGTGTCTGAGTGTGTGTTTGTGTGTTGCGAGTGTGTGTTGTTGTGTCTGAGTGTTTTTGTTTTGTGTGTTTGTGTTGTGGTGTGTGTGTCTGAGTGTGTGTGTGTGTGAGTGTGTTTTGTCTGAGTGTGTGTTTGTGTGGTCTGTGTGTGTGTTTTTTGGGTGTGTTTGTGTGTGTGTGTCTGAGTGTGTGTGTGTGTCTGGAGTTGTGTGTGTGTCTGAGTGTTGAGTGTTGTGTGTGTGTGTCTGAGTGTGTGTGTGTGTCTGAGTGTGTGTGTCTAAGTGTGTGTGTCTGAGTGTGTGTGTGTGTGTGTGTGTGTGTCTAAGTGTGTGTGTATGTGTGTGTCTGAGTGTGTGTGTGTGTGTGTGTGTGAGTGTGTGGTGTTTGTGTGTGTGTGTGTGTGTGTGTGTTGTGTGTGTTGGACTAGATGTCCCTGGGTGTGTAACGGGGGCTGTGTCAGCCTCTGACCTCCCGTCTCCTCACCTTGACTCTGGCGGGCGCCGCTGCCTGCCTGGCGAGCTCGTCCTCACACTGCTGCAGCCGGAGGGACAGTCTCTGCTCGGCCTCGCCGTGGCGGCGCCGCGACTCGTCCAGCTGCCGCGTGGCGTCGTCCAGCTGCCGGCGGAGGCTCTCGGCCCGCGAGCTCTTCTCCAGCAGCTCGCGCTCCAGCTCGGCCAGCCGGCGCTCCCTCTGCCGGGCCTGGCTCTCCCAGCGGGACACCTCCCTCCGCAGGGACTCCGCATCCTGCCGCACACGCTCAGGGCTCAGAGCTCGGTTTATGTCTGTGTGTACCTGACTCAATACCAACCTGTATATCCCTGTAATGTACAGTATATACTGTATGTCTGTGTGTACCTGACTCAATACCAACCTGTATATCCCTGTAATGTACAGTATATACTGTATGTCTGTGTGTACCTGACTCAATACCAACCTGTATATCCCTGTAATGTACAGTATATACTGTATGTCTGTGTGTACCTGACTCAATACCAACCTGAATATCCCTGTAATGTACAGTATATACTGTATGTCTGTGTGTATCTGACTCAATACCAACCTGAATATCCCTGTAATGTACAGTATATACTGTATGTCTGTGTGTACCTGACTCAATACCAACCTGAATATCCCTGTAATGTACAGTATATACTGTATGTCTGTGTGTACCTGACTCAATACCAACCTGTATATCCCTGTAATGTACAGTATATACTGTATGTCTCTGTGTGTACCTGACTCAATACCAACCTGTATATCCCTGTAATGTACAGTATATACTGTATGTCTCTGTGTGTATCTGTATATATGTGTACCCAGAGATGTTCACAAGTCAATTTTTGGAAGTCCAAGTCAAGCCTCAAGTCTCTGTCCATCTGATCTGGATACAACTATAAAAATACAATCTGCCTGTTCCCAGCATTAGCACAACACTTAGCGATGGTTAGCTTGTTAGCTGTGACCATATCTGCTGAATGTAACGTCTCTTTCACATTAGTGTGTGAGTGGCTGACCTATTTAGGTGTGTTTGGAGATGCCTGATGAAGTCTGACGTTGTTGGTCCAGCATCATTTATCTCGGTGCCTCACACCTTGCATGTAGCTGTTCTCTTACTGCAGCTGTTTATAAAGTTATTGAAAGTAAACTAATGACAAAAGGCACAACTCCGGGAGGACTTGGTGTCGCCATCGGCAATGCATTATTTTTTATATGTGAGTGCGCGCACATAAGGCATAACGCATGAGTTAGATGAGTTAGATCTCCGACTGGAGTCCCCATCTCTGTGTGTACCTGGCTGTGAGGGGAGTGTGGACAGTAATAATAATAATAATAATAATAATAATAATAATAATAATACCTTTTATTTATGGGCGCCTTTCTTTACACTCAAAGACACCTTACATATACATCTCTGTTTATGTGTACCTGATACATGTATATACTGTATGAATGTGTGTGTGTGTGTGTGTGTGTGTGTGTGTGTGTGTACCTGGCTGTGAGAGGAGTATGTGTGTGTGTTGTGTGTGTGTGTGTGTGTGTGTGTGTCTCTGTGTTGTGTGTACCTGGCTGTGAGGGGAGTGTGTGTGTGTGTGTACCTGGCTGTGAGGGAGTGTGTGTGTGTGTGTGTGTGTGTGTGGCCTGGCTGTGAGGGAATGTGTGTGTTTGTGTGTGTACCTGGCTGTGAGGGTAGTGTGTGTGTGTGTGTGTGTGTGTGTACCTGTGTGTATGTGAGTGTGTGTGTGTGTGTGTGTGTGTACCTGGCTGTGAGGGGAGTAATTATGTTATGTGTGTGTGTGTGTGTGTGTGTGTGTGTGTGTGTGTGTCGTGGTGTTAGTGTGTGTGTGTGTGTGTGTGTGTGTGTAGTGTGTGTGTGTGATGTGTATTGTAGTGTGTGTGTGTGTGTGTGTGTGTGTGTGTGTGTGTGTGTGTGTGTGTGTACCTGGCTGTGAGGGCAGCGGCTGCAGCTGTCTGCAGCAGCGTCAGAGCTCCTGCAGGACTTGAGCTCCTGCTTCAGACGCTGGTTCTCCACCACCAGCAGCTCCAGCTGCTTCTCCAGGTCTGTCGCCCCCTACCGGACAGACAGACAGACAGACAGACAGACAGACAGACAGACAGACAATTTGTACATTGTCATTTTTCCAATATTAATCAGCACGTTTGTCTTGTGTTTCTTGAGTTATTTGAAAGTATTTCATTCTCCCTGTGACACCTAAACGCAGCTGTGTGTGTGTCACTGTGTGTGTTTGCGCATGTGTGTCACTGCGTGCATGTGTGTGTGCACACGTGTGTGTGCGAATGCGTGTGTGTGTGCATGTGTGTCTGTGTCACTGTGTGCGTGCGTGTGTGTGCGTTTTCCCAGGGTTCCTCAGGAATGCGGTCCAGCAGGGTCTCACCAGTTCCGAGCGAAGTCTCTCCACCTCCTGAGTCTGATCCAACAGCTTCTCCTCCAGCTCCTCCACCTGCTCACATGAAAACATCACTGAGGATTAAATATATTTTAAAATATAAGTGCCATTTTTTTCTACTTTACAGAGATACAAGTTCAGTGTTTTCCCTCGGTTTGTGGAAGACTTAGGTGCCTGTATTCGACATGATGTTTAGGGGCCCTCCTTTAAGAAAATGTTACATTTTCCATCACCATAGCTGTGTCTAAAACACTGGAAAAGCTGGAGCACATAAATGATACTCAAAGTGGCTCTATACAGTAGGTCCACTGGCAGTCCCTCCAGAAAAACGTGATTATTCAATCGCATAATTCAACTCATAATCAGCCAAATACGCCGCAGTTTTGCCGCATAAATTGCTGATTTCCGTGCAAAATATTGCTTGCATGATTTCATAATCCCCTCATTTTAGTTGCAAAAAAGTCCCATAATATATCTTAGCAGAAAGTTGAAAAATGTTGCATTTACTTCACACAAGAGCAGCCACTTTCCCCTGTTGCCATGGGAACGTTATGAAGTGATGTTGAAGCAGGATGTTGGTGGGGAGGAATCACTTTTCTTCTCTTTTTCATTAAACTGCAGGTTTTGCAAGTTCCCGCAATTTCATCGCATAAAATTGCATAAATATCATATATAGCATATTCCATTGCATTTTTTAAGAAAATGTGCTGCATAATCAAGGATTTTTGCCCGTAACAATCACAAAAAAACTCAGCATTTTTCTGGAAGGACTGCACTGGGGACCGACTACAATCATTAGATCTGAGAAAAGTCTTTCAGTTACATAAGTCGGCTTTAGGTGCTGCACCTTAATCTAATAAAAAAGGTAGATAGATAGTCTAAGCTGGGGGAGGGGGGGAGGGAAGGGAGGGAGGGAGGGAAAGAGAAGGAGGGAGGGAGGGAGGGAGGGAGGGAGGGAGGGAGGGAGGGAGGGAAGGGAGGGAGGGAGGGAGGGAGGGAGGGAGGAGGGAGGAGGGAGAAGGAGGAGGGGGTGAGGGAGGGAAGGGAGAGTGGAGGGAGGGAGGGAGGGAGGGAGGGGGAGGGAGGGAGGGGAAAGGAGGGAGGG